>NW_028318185.1:2287500-2587500 GCF_062004578.1 Staurois parvus | reverse complement strand
AAATACATTGAATTACCATAGTAAACAGAGCTTATTACTATCATCATAAAAGTACATATTACAAGGATATCCCCTAAAATTAATTGGCTAGACATAGAAATCCGCAGGTCTATAGCAGACAGACGTACAGGTGGCAGAACCAGCCCAGGGGACCCCCCGGCCCCAACATGGGGGCCATGATGTCCAAGTGGCTGTATTTTAAAAGTCAGCAGCTACAGTTTTTGTAGCTGCTGAGTCTTATTTTTTTTATTATTTTTTTTTTTAGGTGGAACTCCGCTTTAAGGAGCTAAGGAGTAGCAACTTTTTATTCAAGGCAAGCAAGAGGGTCATTTTTATTTCCAATGATAATATGCTTTTCCAAGGCCGACTTGTGCTCTCTTCATCCCTATGAAGGTTTTATTGACGGGTCCGCTTTCACACAACCATTTCCATTGTTTATTTCTATCTTTTTATGCTGGCAGCCTATGAATATTTCTACCCCTGAGCTGTGTCAGTAGGAAGGTCTAGTTTACAGAAAGAGATGGAAAGTGTTCCATGGATCTGATATAACAATATTCAGTCTGAGGTTGGAGAACGACACGACAAGTGCTCAGATACGTTCGCATTAGTTCTGTGCTTAGACGGTTCTGATAATCAAGGTTAAATATTTCTTATTCTCTCTATTCAGTGGGAATGATACATCACTAAATACAAGAGATGAAAGCCTGATTTCAGCCACATTTTCTTTCAGCTTTGGTCAGAATAGGGAAGGGTTAGAACCTCGGCCAGGCCTTTATTGTTGTTTGTAGATTCACTGGAGAGATTACTCATTGCTTCTCTTTTCCATGATGGTAAAAACAGAAAGTGACAAAAGTGTACAGGCAGCAGTAAAAGCCTTAAAGGGGTTCTGACCCAATCCCCACTCTATCCAAAAGTAATGGATGAAGTTGGGCTTTAAAGCTAAACTCTGAAATAAGTAAATATTGTCTAAATCCATTCATCGTGTGTATTCTGCCTTGAATCTTTGTGTGCTTTATGTATTTCTTTCAGAAATCCAGTGTGAGACTTTCCCCTCCTGTAATAAAGACCGCTCACTGCTGCTCTCTCTTCTTGTGCAGGGAGACTGGTCTTGTCTCTGCCCCCTGCTTTAGTTCTCTGCAGGCCACCTGTAGGGGATGGAGCCTGCTGGGCCCCTCCCAGAGCTCTGCTCTCTGCATATGTACAGCACAGTAATGATGGCACTGCTACTTTGAGGTAATACCTGGGCTGGAAAGGCTTTTGGTGCACACAGTCGATTTTATATCCATTGTGGCTTTTGAGGAATACATTCAAATGAATGTTTGCGTCTTGTGTTCAGCTTCCCTTCTTTGGTGCCTAGAGTTCTTCTCTCCTCTTCTTTTGTTTCTTTGTATTTGCTTTGGTCTCTTCTCTTCCTCTCCCTTTTCTCTTCCTCTCCATCTCCTCTTCCTTTTTTTTTTCTTCCTCTTCCCTTTTCTCTCCCTCCTTCCCTTTTCTCTCCCTCTTCCCATTTCTCTCCCTCTTCCCATTTCTCTCCCTCTTCCCTTTTCTCTCCCTCTTCCCATTTCTCTCCCTCTTCCCTTTTCTCTCCCTCTTCCATTTTCTCTCCCTCTTCCATTTTCCCTCCCTCTTCCCTTTTCTCTCCCTCTTCCCTTTTCTCATCCTCTTCCCTTTTCTCATCCTCTTCCCTTTTCTCTCCCTCCTTCCCTTTTCTCTCCCTCCTTCCCTTTTCTCTCCCTCCTACCCTTTTCTCTCCCTCCTTCCCTTTTCTCTCCCTCCTTCCCTTTTCTCTCCCTCTTCCCTTTTCTCTCCCTCTTCCCTTTTCTCTCCCTCTTCCCTTTTCTCTCCCTCTTCCCTTTTCTCTCCCTCTTCCCTTTTCTCTCCCTCTTCCCTTTTCTCATCCTCTTCCCTTTTCTCATCCTCCTTCCCTTTTCTCATCCTCCTTCCCTTTTCTCATCCTCCTTCCCTTTTCTCATCCTCCTTCCCTTTTCTCATCCTCCTTCCCTTTTCTCATCCTCCTTCCCTTTTCTCTCCCTCCTTCCCTTTTCTCTCCCTCCTTCCCTTTTTTCTCTTCCCCTCCCTTTTTCCTCTTCCCCTCCCTTTTCTCTCCTTCTCCTTCTCCACCTCCTCGTTCTCCTCCACCTCCTCGTTCTTCTTCTCCTCCCTTTTTCCTTCTCCCTTTTTCCTTCTCCCTTTTTCCTTCTCCCTTTTCCTTTTTTTTTCCTTCTCCCATCTTCCGTTCCCTTCCTTTCCGAAACCCCCTCTTCATTGGATTGCCTTTCCATTGGCTATCCCTTTTTCCTTCCATCATGGACGCTGCTGCCAGAATCATGGACCTTACCAACTGCTCAGTGTCTGCTACCCCTCTGTGTCAGTCCGTCCACTGGCTCCCGCTCGCGCAATAAATTAACTTGAAAATACGAACGACAACTTTTAAAACCATCCACAACTCAGTGACCAGCTACATCACTAGCCTAGTCTCAGAATACCAACCAAATCGTTCTCTTAGTTCATCTCAAGACCTCTTGCGCTCCAGCTCCTTTTGTTACATCCTTGCATGCTTTCCCCCAGGCCTCTCCCATCCTATGGAACTCCCTACCCCAAGCTGTCTGACTATCTTCTACTCTGTTTCCTTTTAGATGATCTCTGAAAACCTATCTCTTCAGAGAAGCCTATTCTGCCTCAACCTAACAACTGTTCTGTTCTCCATCAGTCCATCCCCAACAGTTATTAGCTTTCGTATCACTTCACCCCCCCTCTTAGATTGTAAGCTCTAAGGAGCAGGGCCCTCTGATTTCTCCTGTATTATATTGCATTGTAACTGTACTGTCTGCGCTCATGTTGCAAAGTGCTGCACAAACTGTTAGCGCTATATAAATCCTATATAATAATAATAATCATTTCATTCTTCTTTCATCTTCTCACCTTCTCTTTCTTTGTCTCCCCTCCCCTCTGCTCCATGACAGTGGTCACAGGACAAATATAGAGTGAATCTCCTTAGTAGGGGCACAGACAGCACTACAAGCCAGACTGGGTTTCTAATCCCTTGCTACTCTATCCCAGACTAAAATGGGTGAAAATATTTTGCATCTTCCAACTTCTGAGAAAATAAACACTTTGGACAGGAGTATGTAGTGTACAGCCAGTTCACATACAGTATCTCCCAGAAGTGAGTCCACCCCTCACATTTTTGTAAATATTTGATTCTGTCTCTTCATGTGACAACACTGAAGAAATGACACTTTGCTACAATGTGACGTAGTCAGTGTACAGCTTGTATAACTTGTAAATTTGCTGTCCCCTCAAAATAACTCAACACACAGCCATTAATGTCTAAACCGCTGGCAACAAAAGTGAGTACACCCCTAAGTGAAAATGTCCAAATTAGGCCCAAAGTGTCAATAATTTGTATGGCCACCATTATTTTCCAGCACTGCCTTAACCCTTTAGGACATGGAGTTCACCAGAGCTTCACAGGTTGGCACTGGAGTCCTCTTCCACTCCTCCATGATGACTTTACGGAGCTGGTGGATGTTAGAGACCTTGCTCTCCTCCACCTTCTGTTTGAGGATGCCCCACTGATGCTCAATAGGGTTTAGGTCTGGAGACATGCTTGGCCAGTCCATTACCTTTTCCCTCAGCTTCTTTAGCAAGGTAGTGGTCATCTTGGAGGTGTGTTTGGGGTCCTGATCTTATTGGAATACAGCCCTGCGGCCCAGTCTCTGAAGGGAGGGGATCATGCTCTGCTTCAGTATGTCACAGTACATGTTGGCATTCATGGTTCCCTCAATGAACTGTAGTTCCCCAGTGCAGGCAGCACTCATGTAGCCCCACACCATGACACTCCCACCACCATGCTTGACTGTAGGCAAGGCACACTTGTCTTTGTACTCCTCACCTGGTTGCCACCACACACGCTTGACACCATCTGAACCAAATTAGTTTATCTTGGTGTCATCAGACACAGGACATGGTTCCAGTAATCCATGTCCTTAGTCTGCTTGTCTTCAGAAAACTGTTTGTGGGCTTTCTTGTGCATCATCTTTAGAAGAGGCTTCCTTCTTGGAGGACAGCCATGCAGACCAATTTGATGCTGTGTGGTGTATGGTCTGAGCACTGACAGGCTGACCCCTCACCCCTTCAACCTGTACAGCAATGCTGGCAGCATTCATATGTCTATTTCCCAAAGACAACCTCTGGGTATGACGCTGAGCATGTGCACTTGACTTCTTTGGTCGACCATGGCGAGGCCTGTTCTGAGTGGAGCCTGTCATGTTAAACTGCTGTATGGTCTTGGCCACCGGGCTGCAACTCAGTTTCAGGGTCTTTGGCAATCTTCTTATAGCCTAGGCCATCTTTATGTAGAGCAACAATTCGTTGTTTCAGATCTTCAGAGAGTTATTTGCCATGAGGTGCCATGTTGAACTTCCAGTGACCAGTATGAGAGAGTGAGAGCAATAACATCAAATTTAAACCACCTGCTCAACTCATGGGGCCCCCAGGCAATAGGGGATCATGGGGCCCCTGTGTCCTTTCCCAAACTCAAAAAAGCCTATGAAAAAGGTACCAGGGGCATCTCATGGGGCCCCCTACTGACCCTGGGCCCTCAGGCAGTGCCCGAGTTTCAAAAAGGTCAGTCCACCCCTGGTGTCAGGAGAATGTAATGCCCAACTCCACTTATAGACTGCAGTTTTCAGTAGTATGTACCATACATATTACAGAGTACATCGGTTTGGACTTTGTCACATGCAACGTAGTGCTTCGCATACAGGGGTCGGGAGTATGTAATGTACAGCATGATGACGAAACATGTCGGGTGGAGCCTCCCTCTGACGTTATCCTGCTGTTGGCCATCTTGGATATGGTTCGTGTGAATTCTTTTAATCATTCTACAGCTTGTAAGTAGGATCCTATGTGCGCAAATAAAGAATTTTGTGATACGTATTGCACTATGAGAGGCATGTTTTTTTCTTTTATGACCTTGTCTGGCTCTACACTTTGAGTTTACATTCGAGTTGGAGTCTGGGAAGTTCCATGCCTTTGGGGCGTGATATGGGAAGCATGCCAGTGCTACATTTTATAAAGCTGGTTGGGACCCCCTGTAATTAAGGGATCTCCATTTCTGGTAAGCCTCCATTCATTACTTTGGTGGTGGTGCACACGCTGGTGACCAGTCGAAGCAAGTTTATATGCATTTACAGCATTGTCTACAATAATACCATCGATTGTGGAATTTTCTTGTTTTATTTTGTTTTTTTTTAAATAATCAATCTTTATTTTGGAATTTTCTTCTCATACTTATGGACTATGGTTTATGTCTACATGGACGTTTTGTTATTGCTTTTTTGTTTTTGAAAGTTTTCTACTAACCTTTATGTATATTTGTTGTGAATTTTTTGCACATTGAGATTTGACCTATCCTCAACCTCGATCACTCTTCAGAGGTTGTGAGGGTCTTCATAGGGCTCATAAGATAATGCATGAGGTGATTGTAGCCGTATTAGTGCATTTGCAACAGAAACAATTGAGTACTGACGTGATACTTTTTTTATTTGCACTAACATACAATTTTGAGGACAGGCTTTCGGGGTATGTCCCCTTCTTCAAGGTCCAGGGAGTACTACTTGGACCTTGAAGAAGGGGATATACCCCGAAAGCTTGTCCTCAAAATTGTATGTTAGTGCAAATAAAAAAAGTATCACGTCAGTACTCAAGATAATGCATGAAATTTTAGGTTAATTTGACCACTTATTACAGTTTCTTACATGTATTTATGATTACTGTACTCAGTTTATTCAATTAATTTTTTTTGAATTTTGATTGCCCTTTAGAGAGGTGAGGGTCTTCATAGGGCATAGGTATGCACTTATTTAGTTTAACTATTACAGTGTTTTTATTTCCAATTTTTGATCACTTTTCAGAGGTGGGAAGGTCTTCATAGCGCTTACAAATTTTTAAGAGTTCAGCTAGCGCAGTATCCATTTGAATGTACAGCATAACAAATAGTGGTCGGGGTATATTGTTCTGGACTTTTTCATGTGCAACAGTGTATAGCAGGGGCGGACTGACCATTTGGAAACTCAGGCACTGCCCGAGGGCCCGGGGTCAGTAGGGGGCCCCATGAGATGCCCCTGGTACCTTTTTCATAGGCTTTTTTGAGTTTGGGCAAGGACACGGGCCCCATGATCCTCTATTGCCCAGGGGCCCCATGAGTTGTCAGTCTGCCCCTGGCGTATAGTATGTAATATATACCATGTATAACGTACATGGGGTCCAAGATGGAAAATAGATTGCAGTGGTCAAGAGTATGCAATGTACAGCACAGCTTATGGGGTGCATGGCTCTGGAGCATGTAAGGTACTGTACAGTGTATACAAATCTGGATTATGCAACATAGTGTCCTTAAGGCTCCATGTACACTGCAGCTGATAAACTCACGTTTAGGAGCTTTTCTGCGTTTTTTTCAGCAGCCCCTGAACTCTCCCTAATGTTCTCCTATGTGTCCATGTACACATCGTCGTTTACAGGCAGTTGAGTTTACAGTTGTGTTTTTGAACGCACCAAACTTGCGTTCAGGAGTAGATTGTATCAGCGGTTCAACCGCCAAACGTGTAAACGCGGCTAACCGCATTTAAAGGCATTTGGAACATTTTTTTTTAACTCTTCCATTTCCAGATGCTGTCCAGAGCCTTTCTTCATCATGAAAAATGCCTGCAAAGTGTTTTCCCGGTACTCAAATGGACCCGGTACGCCATACTTCGAGGTTTTGCATGAAAGTAAATATGTTAGACACGGCTGCAATAATGTCTGCACAGAAATGAGCCGGAACACATCCAAACACCACAAAAAAAAACTCTAATCTCAAAAAATACTGCTCTTTTTCTCTTAACCACTTGCCACCTGGCCGCTGTATATAAAAGGCCGGATGGTGGCAGTGCAGAGGCGGGTTGCCGTTCATAAACAGCGCCCACCATTTTGGACTGTGCGCGTTCCCTGGGAGCACACAGCACCGCGATCCAGTGCCCGCTGTGTCCTCCGGACACAGTGGAACACCAATCGTCCTACGGGACCTCTGTGCGAGGTCCCAATCATGTGATCACTGATTGGCCAATCAGTGATCACATGCAGAGTAGTAAGCAAGATGTCACTTCTGAATTGCTTACTACGTGTGAAATCTGTGAATGATCACAGAGGTCACATGGTACAAGCTATTCACAACAGCCTTGTACCATGTGACAAGCTGTGACCAATCACAGCTCTCACAGTGTTTCCCAATGGCTGCAGGAATACAGCTAGAGAGAAAGAGAAATGATTGCTTTTACAGCCTTTATGGGTGTAAAAGCAATCCGTGTAAAAAAAAAAAAAAAAAAAAAATATCTTCATCGCCCCCCCCGCAAGTAGTACAGTGTCACCATGGTGATGCTGTACTGCTAGGGTGACAGTATGTAAAAAAAAAACCACATAAATAATAATATAAAAAAAATGTAAAATTATAATTTTTGGTTATAAACTAATTTGGGTTATTTTTTTATTTATTTTTTTTTTACTAAAAAGATAACAGAATACATTTTGGCCAAGATTTATAATGAAATATTTCTTTGCAAAATGTTATAAGAAAAACACTTTTTTTTCAAAATTTTTGGATTTTTTCATTTATAGCAAGAAAAAATTAAAATCCCAGTGGTGAATAAATACCACCAAAATAAAGTTTTATCTGTCTCAAAAAAATGCAAAAAAATTCATATGGGTGCAGTGTTGCATGACCGCGCAATTGTCATTCACAGTGTGATGGCGCTGAAAGCTGAAAATTGGCCTGGACAGGAAGGGGGTGAGAGTGTCTGGACTTGAAGTGGTTAAAATGTCTGAAATAGTTAATTTTTTGCTGTTTTTCAGCACATTCTGGGCATTTTGGAAGGTCTCCTGAGGTTATCTTTAAAAAACGCTTCTAAACGGGGCTAAACAGATGTTTTTTTAACCTACGTTTTCCAGCAGTCAGTTTCCATCGTACAGAAGTGTCCCGTGTACATGGAGCCTTAGGCCTTGTTAAGCTCCCTGTTTAAAAAAAAAAAAGCTTCCTAAAATTCTCTGCAGCCGTGATGGGCTCCATCCCCAGTCACTGTGAGGACAGAGCAGCAGTCAGGACCAGCGCCCCCCATTGCCAGAGGAGGAATCGCAACTTTTTTTTTCAACGTGTACGCTCTACTGTTGCCTATGATGAGCTCAGCAGCTGCTCTACCCATACGGGTCAGTATAGCACTTTTTGGTAAATCTGAAAATACACTTTAAATTAATTTAAGAAAAAAAGTCTGGCTTGCCTATTGAGAGCCATGACAAAGCGACTTCTACAAAAAGATTGTAGTCAAAATCCCCTTAACTTGACCTACTGTATGTAGGAAGAAAAAGAAAAAAGCCAAATCACTACACGCTTTTTAGAGAGTCCCAAGATGGCTGCTCTTTGCACATCCAGTCTGAATAAAGCTTGATTGATCTGACAGATAATGGATGTGGAGGTTTTGTACATGTGCCCAGAGAGGAAATCTAAAACATTTGAAGGTATTTTTAGACCCTCAAGGTATTTTGTGTATCCTTTCAAGGACCTTATCACTTGGATGTCCATAGAAAGTGAGCGGCAGTGACATTTTAGGAGAACAGAACTTTTAGGGAAGGTAGTTTGGGTTACTCAAATGGACCTTAAAGAGGAACTCCGCCAAAGGCAAACGCTTTATATATAAAGCCACATTGTAAACTAACATTGACTGTAGCTCATTGCATACCAAAGCGGAGTCACCAGGCTCTCTGAAGCATGCCGTAGCTGGGTAACCAGGCTCTCTGAAGCATGCCATAGCTGAGTTACCAGGCTCTCTGCAGCATGCCATGGCTGGGTAACCAGGCTCTCTGAAGCATGCCGTAGCTGGGTAACCAGGCTCTCTGAAGCATGCCATGGCTGGGTAACCAGGCTCTCTGCAGCATGCCATAGCTGAGTCATCAGGCTCTCTGCAGCATGTCATATCTGAGTTACCAGGCTCTCTGCAGCATGTCATATCTGAGTTACCAGGCTCTCTGCAGTATGTTGTAGCTGCATCACCAGGATATCTTAATCATGTCATAGCTGAGTAATCAGGCTCTCTACAACACATCATGGCTGAGTTACCAGGCTCTCTGCAGCATGTCATGGCTGAGTTACCAGGCTCTCTCGAACACATCATGGCTGAGTAACCAGGCTCTCTACAGCATGCCATGGCTGGGTAACCAGGCTCTCTGCAGCATGCCATGGCTGGGTAACCAGGCTCTCTGCAGCATGCCATGGCTGGGTAACCAGGCTTTCTGCAGCATGTCATATCTGAGTTACCAGGCTCTCTGCAGTATGTTGTAGCTGCATCACCAGGATATCTTAATCATGTCATAGCTGAGTAATCAGGCTCTCTCGAACACATCATGGCTGAGTAACCAGGCTCTCTAAAGCATATTATGGCTGAGTCATTAGGCTCTCTTCAGCACGCCGTAGCTGAGTCATCAGGCTCTCTTCAGCACGCCGTAGCTGAGCCATCAGGCTCTCTTCAGCACGCCGTAGCTGAGCCATCAGGCTCTCTTCAGCACGCCGTAGCTGAGCCATCAGGCTCTCTTCAGCACGCCGTAGCTGAGCCATCAGGCTCTCTTCAGCACGCCGTAGCTGAGCCATCAGGCTCTCTTCAGCACGCCGTAGCTGAGCCATCAGGCTCTCTTCAGCACGCCGTAGCTGAGCCATCAGGCTCTCTTCAGCACGCCGTAGCTGAGTCATCAGGCTCTCTGCAGCACGTCTAAGCTGAGTAACCAGGCTCTCTGCAGCATATCATGGCTGAATAACCAGGCTCTCTGCAGCATGCCATGGCTGAGTAACCAGACTCTCTGTAGCATGTCATGGCTGCGTTACCAGGCTCTCTGCAGCATATCATGGCTGAGTAACAAGGCTCTCTGCAGCATGCCATGGCTGAGTTACCAGGCTGTCTGCAGCATGTCATGGCTGAGTAACCAGGCTCTCTGCAGCATGTCATGGCTGAGTTAGCAGGCTCTCTGCAGCATGTCATGGCTGAGTTACCAGGCTCTCTGCAGCATATCATGGCTGAGTAACCAGACTCTCTGTAGCATGTCATGGCTGAGTTACCAGACTCTCTGCAGCATATCATGGCTGAGTAACCAGACTCTCTGTAGCATGTCATGACTGAGTTACCATACTATCTGCAGCATGTTGTAAATGAGCTATGACATGCATGCTGCAGATAGTCTATTTACTCAGCTACAACATTCTGCAGAGAGCCTGGTGACTCAGCCATGACATGCTGCAGAGAGTCTGGTAACTCAGCTACTACATGCTGTACAGAATCTGTTTACTCAACTATGACATGCATGCTGCAGGTAGTCTGGTTATTGAGTAACCAGGTTTTCTGCAGCTGTTCATGGTTGAGTTACCAGGATCTCTGCAGCATGTCAAAGCTGAGTAAACAGGATCTCTGCAGCATGTCATGGCTGAGTAACAAGACTCTCTGCAGAATGTCATGGTTGAGTTATCAGGCTCTCTGCAGCATGTCATGGCAGAGTTACCAGGATCTCTGCAGCATGTCATGGCAGAGTTACCAGGCTCTCTGCAGCATGTCATGGCTGAGTAACCAGGCTCTCTGCAGCATGTCATGGTTGAGTTATCAGGCTCTCTGCAGCATGTCATGGCAGAGTTACCAGGATCTCTGCAGCATGATTTGGCTGAGTAACAAGACTCTCTGTAGAATGTCATGGCTCAGTAACTAGGCTGTCTGCAAAATGTCATGGCAGAGTAATCAGTGTAATCAGGGGTTCTAGTCCGTCACAACTGTATCCAAAATAACAATTAAAAAAAAGGTTTTTAAATACAGTTTAAACACAACGTATCCAAAATGTTATTTAAAGCACCCAATTAATCAGCCTTTTTACTGGCCTTCAAGGCATTATGTTGGGTACATGAAGTACGTACATTGGGCCCTTTGAGTAGATATGGCAGCAGATCAGTTCTTTACATTACAAATATAACTTGTGCTGGCCAGCATGTGCCACATCATGAGAAGTCATACAATGTGACAGGCCTTCATGACACACATGTTCTATTTTCATCCTGCTATCACAAAGCAGAAATCCAGCTGCTACCGCACCATTTCCTATGCTAGGATAGGCCCACTGTCGCCAATATACAAGGACTGCACCAAAAAACAAATGCAAAATTCGGAATAAATTTTGTATTAGCTTTCATAGGTTGTTCAAAAGTCACAGCAGTAGAGTAACTCTTCTTCTATAGTAACCCTCCGTCTTTTTTTTTTTTTGCAGGTAAATAATGGATTTCAAGCAGAAGCAATGTGACGTTATTGAGTTCTGGATGATGGAGGAGTTCAGGATGTCTGACATCTACAGAATGATTCCGGAGACACCACTGACCAGAGTCACCAATGACAAGACATTGCTCTTGGTGTCATCTCTGCAAACATTCTGTAGCCTTCTGTGGATGATGGAGAGCCTGCATCCCTCCATCGTCCAGAACTCAATGACTGCACATTGCTTCTGCTTGGAATCAAATATTTATCTACAATGAAAAAGTAGAAGAAGAAGAGTTACTTTACCAATATTTGAAATTTGAATGACCTATGTAAGTTTAATGAACCCGGTGTAGAGCTATTCACCCTGAGATCATTACAAAGGACAAGGGAGCACTCTTTATGTCTGGAGGAAAAGAAATGTAATCTCCAAACACGGAAAGGTTTCTTCACAGTGAGAGCTGTGAGAATGTGGAATAGACTCCCTCAAGAGTTGGTTCTGGCCAGCTCAGTGGATTGCTTTAAAAAAGTCCTGGATTCTTTCTTGGATACACAGAATATAACTGGATATAACATTTATAGGTAAAGTTGATCCAGGGAATATCTGATTGCCTCTCGGGGGATCAGGAAGGATTTTTTTTTCCCTGCAGGAGCAGATTGGATCATGCTTTGCTGGGTTTTTTTGCCTTCCTCTGGATCAACTGTGGGTGTAGTATTATTACTTTTTTTTTAACCTCCCTGGTATTCCCGAGTGTAGCTCGGGGTAAAGTATCAGCACCACAAGCGGTAGCCCCGAGCTACACTCGGGAATACACTGCAGCACTGCTCTGGGATCTCTTCTTCACTTACCTTGTCCTGCGCTCTCGCGATGTCCCTCCTGCGGTGTCCCCGGCAATGTCCTCCGGCGGATGCCGGCATCTGTCTTCTGGGTTCCGTTCCCTGCGACGTCGGGACGTACGGGGGACGGAACTGGCGGGAAATTTGAAAATTGTAAAAGTGACATTCACTAAATACACTAAAATCACATAGTATAACATTACTGTATCAAACCATTTCACATACATTTTGTCCCGAGTGCTTTGTCCTGTCCCCTGTCTGCATTTTTACTGTTCTTTCTGCCTGGAAACTGAGAAATGTCCATGGCGTCCAAAAAGCGTCCCTTTAGGTCAAAAGCGGTTTTAGACCGGCTAGAGAACAGCGATAGTAAATCAGAACCACTTGCAGAATTGAGTGATAATGATTCGTGGGGGAAATTCGTCATCAGACACTGAAAACGATTCTGCGACTTTGCTCAGTGATGTGCGAACTTGGCGCTATATTTCAAATTTCAGTGTTTTTGGTTTGATTATATTATTGAATTAAATTTATTATTATTATATTATTATTTTTTATGATTTATTAAATTATAATTTATGATTTCGTGTTTCAAGTTTTATCCTACCCGGGATGTTTACTAGACTCTTGTTCGTACAGATTTCAGTGAGTTATTCCTAAAAAGTACAGGCCTACAATAAAAAAAATACATATTTCCATGCAAAAAAATGTACCGCTTTGAGCACAGAAATATGGACATAATCAGACCGCTAGGGAGGTTAAAAAACGTCTGTTTAGCCACGTTTGCATACCGCATTTATGAACATTTGCGTTTAGAAGAGTTTTTTAAAGATAACCTCAGGAGACCTTCCAAAATGCCCAGAATGCACTGAAAAACAGTAAAAAATTAACTATTTCAGACATTTTGAAATACATAAATACATATTTCCATGCAAAAAAAATTACCGCTTTGAGCACAGAAATATGGACATAATCAGACCGCTAGGGAGGTTAATAGTTGAATTGGATGGACTTTTGTCTTTTTTCAGCCAGACTAATTATGTAACTATGTAGTAAAATGTCCAATTTTGCATAACTTTCAGTACAACCCTCATAATACTCTGTTAATGTATTGTCCATTCCATGAAAACTTGGCTATAAGAGATGGAATTGGTATCCAGATTGCAACATTTTTTTGTTTTTTTTTTTGCCTAGGAAACCATTTTTTTATATGCCCAATAGTTGGAAATAAGCAGACAGGCTGTTGGAACTCTTTGAACCTTTCCTGATGCCCTAAAAAAGTATTTTGTGTGTTATACATCTGTGTGCCCCTGTGAGGCTGAGCGTCTTCATTATCGGTGGTATTGTGCCGGAGAGGCCGCACTGCATGTCGCTGATAAGTTTAAAGACGGTTTATATGTGTCATTCTCTATAGAATGTGGACGTCTTTGTACAGGATATCACAGCTCTCCAGCTGCGATTGCACAATCTAAATTATGAGAAAACGCTTTCGCTGCGCTGCTGAGATTAAGTTTTCAAATCCAAATGAGAGTGAGAGGTGACAATGAGGCGGCATTAGAGGAGAGCCAGCAGGGGTCTACAAGAGCGTTCCACATTCTAATGACTAGTATTAAAGGGGAACGGTAGGCGTTTTTTTCATCAAGAGGATATTTTGGGTTGTTGTAATGTTTATCTTGCGTTGTACCTGTAAAGCCTTCCAAACTACACAGTAATACAATACTACAAGGTTGTATTGATTCAAAGTCACTGCATACCTTCATGCCTCATTTATACGGGCAGGTGAGGGACAGTGTGACAGACCGCCTGGCACCCCGTCTGGGTGCTTCCTTCAGAGAACTGCTTCCTCGCCACCAGGGGCGGACTGACCATTTGGAAACTTGGGCACTGCCCGAGGGCCTGGGGTCAGTAGGGGGCCCCATGAGATGCCCCTGGTACCTTTTTCATAGGCTTTTTTGAGTTTGGGCAAGGACACAGGGGCCCCATGATCCCCTATTGCCCAGGGGCCCCATGAGTTGTCAGTCCGCCCCTGCTCACCACTGGGACACAGGACCAAGGTATTATAGCTGGACATTACACCCAAGGACTAAACAACACTAGCTTAGGTGCAACTGGAACTGTTTATTGAACAGAAATACAGGTTTTTATACACTTCAGAAATAGGGACAGTTCCCACATGAACAATAAAAACAAACATTTACACATTGGGCTAAACGTCCCACATTGATTAGGTAACAAAGCCAAGTTGACACAAGACTAATCCCATCATGTAGGAACCTCCAGGAGGACTAGCCAACAGAGCAAACAATAGGTGACTCAATTCACTCAATTAACAATGGGACAAAGACAATGACAATGGTAAACACATCACACCTTAATAAACAGATTACAGCAAGAGACCTTTTCATCAGGTTGTTTTGACCTGACTATATTACCTCTGTTCTGAGTCCAGGAGGAGGGTTGGAGCAGTCAATGCTGGTTTGGGCACAGAGACCCCATATCTGTATCCTGGTCCTCCAGGTCTCAGAGTCTGTGTGTTTTGGGGAGACATGGACTTGAATCTGAAGTAAACCTACTCCAAAAGGTCCCCGCAGGCACACACCTCCCAAAGAATAGAGCCCCCTTAGATGCCAGGGCCCATAGCCAGTAGGCAAGAGCAGGGGCAGACTGACCATTTGGGTACTTGGGCACTGCCCGAGGGCCCGGGGTCAGTAGGGGGCCCCATGAGATGCCCCTGGTACCTTTTTCATAGGCTTTTTTGAGTTTGGGCAAGGACACAGGGGCCCCATGATCCCCTATTGCCTGGGGGCCCCATGAGTTGTCAGTCCACCCCTGGGCAAGAGGCTAGCCTGCAGTCTCCTCCAAAAGACCCCATCCCGGTTGGGTCTGTCACAGACAGTAAAAAAAAGTTACTTATTTTATTTATTTCAGGTACTTATATAGTGCCGTCAATTTACGCAGCGCTTTACATATATATATTGTACATTCACATCAGTCCCTAACCCTCAAGGGGCGTACAATCTAAGGTCCCTAACTCACATTCATACATACACATACTAGGGGCAATATAGACAGGAGCCAATTCACCTACCAGCATGTCTTTGGAGTGTTGGAGGAAACCGGAGTATCCGAAGGAAACCCACGCAGGCACAGGGAGAACATGCAAATTCCAGGCAGGTGGTGCCATGGTTGGGATTCGAACCAACGACCCTAGTACTGCCATGCAGAAGTGCTAACCATTTATCCGCTGTGCTGGGAATTTACTTCCCAACCTCAAACCACCAAGCAATTTAACTTGTCCAATGGCCATGTTGGTACACACTGGCACGGTCACAGTGCGGCATAGCATGGCAAAATATATACCACAGGTCACGTTTGGCAGGCAGTACCGCTGCCATACATGACCTATTCAAGTAAATGGGGCCCACCATAGCAACAGTGCTGCAACCATGTGGTGCCACGGGATTTCAATGGTTAACAACGTATCATCTCCAAGCTGTCTAAAAGTCAATTCACATTGGATCACCTGGCAAAAACAAAGGCACATGTAAAGGAGACCTTAAAGACTCTCTCAATCAACATGGACTATTTTCAATCCTTATGCAGCTAGCATTAGTGAATAGATAGGAAGGTATTATATTTGCTTTTTTAAAACATTTTTTTTTACATTTATTCAGTTGTTCTGATTTCTAGGCCAAAGTGGTATCATACGTCTGAGGAGCCTTCAGGAGATATTTTCTCAGCTAAGCACACCCTCCTATCTGCATACCTGAGCTAATGGCAGATGGATTCCAGGAAGTAAATGCTACATGAATCATCTGCCCTTACTCAAGATGGCTATTACTAGAAATGCTAGGGGAGGTTTCAAAGTGACTTCTCAGCAAAATAAAGCATGGAGACATGGATTCAGAGTTTGCTCTGAATATTAAAAATAAAATAAACCATTTGTGGTGCTCAGATACAGTTTTGTTCCACTTTAATGTGTCAGGGGAATCATAGAGCTGCTGGAGCCCCCTAATATCCTATGAAAATTCACATTCACTATAGCGTCTTGGAGTACCTTGATTGGGGCCATTTATAACCAGCCTTATAAAGGTCATACACAACTTTAATTTCAGTTGATTTCTGTTAGTCAGCCATAAACTGAGCTGCAGTTGGTCCTGTCAACACAATGTGGCTCAGAGAACTTCAGCTGAGAAATCAAAGAAGCCAGGTAGGAAAAAAGTCAGCCAAATAGTAGCTACGGGCAATCTGATGCAGGTATTGGACAGATATTCTGACAGCCGCAGTTGCCGGCTGTCAGAATGCATACCTCCCAACTTTTTGAGATGGGAATGATGGACACCTTTTAGCAAAGTATGTAGGCATAGGACACACCCCCTGCCACGCCCCCCTAGAAGAAGAAAAATGGTCAGTTAAATCCACAAGTGCTTTTTTTTTTCTTCTTCACTTCCAGACCTTTATATTTGCTTTTGAAATGTGTGAATGCAGAAATTTAGAAATTGAATGAAAGTTTTAGCACTGGGAAACACTTTTTGAAAGATAAAAAGTGAATTTTATACACCTATTTAGATCAGACTAAAATGAGGAACAAAAGAGGAGGAAGGACAGAGGAACTTTGTTCCAAATCAGGGGCAGTCCCTGGAAATCAGGGACAGTTGGGAGCTATGACAATATGATAGCTGACAGTGGGATGTTTCTCCATTTACGCTGTTTAGCGTGGATGGTGGAATCTATGGGCTGAATGATTGAAAGTACAAGTTGTAGTTTTCCCTTCAATTATTTGTATTTGACATAATCATTCGCCTTACTTAATCTACAGCTGTTTTGATTAAAGTGGAGCTCCACCCAAAAGGGGAAGTTCCGCTTTAATGACTGGTCCCCCGCTCCCCATTAAGGAATGGCACCTTTGGGGGGGCGGGAGGGGGAGCAGGTACCCCTGGCATGTTTGGTATCTATTTACTTACAACCTCATCCTTTATATTTTACAAAAAAAAAAACGGTTATTATATTTTGTGTGTTTGCACTAAAATTGATTTTATTATTTTTTTTCTGGTGGATACAGCGGATGACAAATCATTGTGCTAGGCCGATGGCATGTGTTGGCTGTGACTACTCACGGCAGATCACATGGCAATTGTACACAATGAATGGCTTCCGTTCATTCTGTACTATTGTGTTGACCTCTGTGATTGGTCACAGTGATCACATGGTACAGAATGGAATCTGTACTATCTGATAGTTTTGGCTGATCACAGCTTCACAGTAGTAAACACTGGATGAATGGATGCCATTCATAAGAAAGGATTGCTTATTCTGGTTATTTTCATGGTTATAGGCAATCCGTGTGCAAAAAAAAAAAGAATCGCCTCCCCAGAGTAGTAGTAAAATGAAAAACAAAATCATTAAAAAAAGGAAAAATGTCATAAAGAAAAAAAGCATTAAAAAAAGTTTTTTTTTTTGTTTTTTTTTAACATGCTGTCACCAGTCACCATGATCACTGCCACACCAGTTATATCATTATGCTGTATTGCATTGGTGACGTTATGTAAAAGCAAAATGTGGAAAAAAACTTTTTCTTTTTTTTTTTAAATGTTCTCATTTTTCTAAAAATTGTGATAAAAAAATACAATTTCCAATAACTTGCTATGCCTCTTACTAAATACCTCAGATTGTCTACTTTCCAAAAAGGAGTCATTTGGGTGGCATTTGTAGTGTCCTGGCATTTTAGGGCCTCAAGAATTGAGATAGGGCATCAGGACTGAATCATTTTCAAATATGTATACCATAGTTTGTAGACTCGAACTGTCACACTAAATACTAAATAATATATACAGACTAAATAATATATACATATTTGGGTTATTTGTATCAAAGAAATGTATCAGAATGCATTTTGGCCTGAATTTATGAAGAAAGATGATATATTTGCAACATTTTCTAACAGAAATAAAGAAAAAAATTGTTTTTCAAATTTTCTGGTCTTTTTTTCATTTATTTAGCAAAAAAGAAAAAACCCAGTGGTGATTAAATACCACCAAGTCATTTTTATATATGTAATAATAACTCTCCAGTCATTTTTATATATGTAATAACTCCCCAGTCATTTTTATATATGTAATAACTCCCCAGTCATTTTTATACATGTAATAATAACTCCCCAGTAATTTTTATATATGTAATAACTCTCCAGTCATTTTTATATATGTAATAATAACTCCCCAGTCACTTTTATACATGTAATAATAACTCCCCAGTCATTTTTATATATGTAATAATAACTCCCCAGTCATTTTTATATATGTAATAATAACTCCCCAGTCATTTTTATATATGTAATAATAACTCCCCTAGGTTTGAAGAAGCTAAATGACACAAAAGTTGAAAGTAAGAGGTTAAATTAATATGCCTTATCTGTTAATATATACGTAAGAGTGTTAACAGATTTTAATTATTGAAAGTTATCATTAATTATTTAGAGGATCAATTCTTTAAAGCGCCAAATTCTTTAAAACGCCAAAGTCCAAGTTATAAATGCACTCATTTGTTTAATAATAAACATTTAATTCAAAAATTAAATTTATTTTAGATAACTTATGTCTTTTTTGGGAGTCATGTATAAAAATGACTGGGGAGTTATCATTACATATATAAAAATGACTGGGGAGTTATTATTACATATATAAAAATGACTGGGGAGTTATTATTACATATATAAAAATGACTGGGGAGTTATTATTACATATATAAAAATGATGGGGAGTTATTATTACATATATAAAAATGACTGGAGAGTTATCATTACATATATAAAAATGACTGGAGAGTTATCATTACATATATAAAAATGACTGGGGAGTTATTATTATTTGGGAGTTAATAGAACATACTGCGATGGTACTGAAGTATTTAAAAACTGGGATGGCATTTGGGGTATTTCCTTAATTTTTATTTTATGTTGATAATATGTTGATAATAACTCCCCAGTCATTTTTATATATGTAATAATAACTCCCCAGTCATTTTTATATATGTAATAATAACTCCCCTAGGTTTGAAGAAGCTAAATGACACAAAAGTTGAAAGTAAGAGGTTAAATTATTACATGTATAAAAATGACTGGGGAGTTATTATTACATAAATAAAAATGATGGGGAGTTATTATTACATATATAAAAATGACTGGGGAGTTATCATTACATATATAAAAATGACTGAGGAGTTATTATTACATATATAAAAATGACTGGGGAGTTATTATTACATATATAAAAATGACTGGGGAGTTATTATTACATAAATAAAAATGATGGGGAGTTATTATTACATATATAAAAATGACTGGGGAGTTATCATTACATATATAAAAATGATGGGGAGTTATTATTACATATATAAAAATGACTGGGGAGTTATTATTACATAAATAAAAATGATGGGGAGTTATTATTACATATATAAAAATGACTGGGGAGTTATCATTACATATATAAAAATGACTGGGGAGTTATTACATATATAAAAATGACTGGAGAGTTATCATTACATATATAAAAATGACTGGAGAGTTATTATTACATATATAAAAATGACTGGGGAGTTATTATTACATATATAAAAATGACTGGGGAGTTATTATTACATATATAAAAATGACTGGAGAGTTATTATTACATATATAAAAATGACTGGGGAGTTATTATTACATATATAAAAATGACTGGAGAGTTATCATTACATATATAAAAATGACTGGGGAGTTATTATTACATAAATAAAAATGATGGGGAGTTATTATTACATATATAAAAATGACTGGGGAGTTATCATTACATATATAAAAATGATGGGGAGTTATTATTACATATATAAAAATGACTGGGGAGTTATTATTACATAAATAAAAATGATGGGGAGTTATTATTACATATATAAAAATGACTGGGGAGTTATCATTACATATATAAAAATGACTGGGGAGTTATTACATATATAAAAATGACTGGAGAGTTATCATTACATATATAAAAATGACTGGAGAGTTATTATTACATATATAAAAATGACTGGGGAGTTATTATTATTTGGGAGTTAATAGAACATACTGCGATGGTACTGAAGTATTTAAAAACTGGGATGGCATTTTGGGTATTTCCTTAATTTTTATTTTATGTTGATAATATCTTTTATAAGTTTGGGGTGCTCCAAGTGACTTGTTTGCAGCACATTCACTCTTCCAACACTGATACTAAAATTTTAAAATGTAAATATTTTTTTTTAATAGCCCGCAGCTCACACTGGTGCTCACTGCAGTGACATCACCTTAATTAGTGAACTGATGCATCTTGTTATCCTGATGTCTGATTCCCTTTAACAGACGTGTACTCTGCACTATATTTAGGACCTGCATTGTAAAGCAGGATTGTCATGTTGAAACAAATTCATAAAATTTTTACCACTTAAATATTTCCCAGCCTTCTATGGTATGGTGGAGCTGGGAATGACCACACGGTGTTTAAAATGCTATATTTAGTCCAAATATACTAGATTTTCCTCCAGAGCTTCATATTTTTTTCATATTGGAATTTTTTCAGGTTGTTTATCACATACATAACTAACTGAAGGAAAAAAAAAAAGTAATATTTCTCTCTAAAATGACCACATAACATGACCTTGGAGCGATTTCAGGAACACGGCTTGCCTTTGGCCTAGTTCACACAGGATTCGGCTTGTAAACATTTTTCTGAAGGGTGTAATTCACAGCAAGCATGTCCAAAGCTTTCAGCAAGTTTAAAGCAGCTGTATGTGAAGCCCTTAAAGTGGAACTAAACTGTATCTTACCACCACAAACTAAAAAGGCCATCTGAATAATTTTTAATATTCAAAGCAAATTCACCGGTCCATCCATGTCTTCATTCATTATTTTGAGAAATCACTTTGAAAATCATCCCCCTAGCTTTTCGGGCTGTGGCAATCTTGAGTGAGGACAGATGATTCATAAAGTATTTACTTTATGGAATCCATCTGCCCTTAGTTTAGGCATACAGGCAGAAGGGTGTGCTTAACTGAGAAAACTCCTCCAGATGAAAGAGAAAAAAAAAAAAAAAAAGCCCATGGACTTACAGAATCACAGATTATATGAGATCAAATGCACTTTTGTAACCGAACTGGCCCCAGACTGCGCTTGGGTACTTCCGTTAGAATACCGCTTCCCCGTCCGAACACCGACAACAGACACCACAGATGACCATACAAGAGTAGATGACACCAGTCTTGAAGTAAAGCAGGAAATAGACTAGTTTATTTTAACACAGATATAAGATATATGGAACAATCCCCCCTCCCTGCATAATGACACAGGGCGGGGCAATCTACATTTAGTAACGAGACACACCAACAGACAGTCACATCAGGAGGGAGGGCTGCTGGAGACACCCCCTCCCCCCCACCAAGCCAATATACATAAACACATACATCCCATAATAGTTTGCTCCCAAGCCAGACACACAATAGAACAATGGGATGCAACCCCATAACACCAAACAATCCACAACCCCCCACCCCACCTATCTCCTAGACATGTCTACACAATATTAGGACAGATCACCCTGTACCCCTAACAGGCACAGGGTAACTTACACATAAGAGGGATATGGGGAGCTGAGACAGGGGTCTCCCCACCTCTCCAAAGTGAGTTGTGTTCCATGGGCCCCCCCACCCAAAGTGACTCCCGTCGCAAGATGTATGCATGTGGCTTCATCATGTGCATTAAAAGATACATCCAAAAGCAGTATTCTTATTAAGAAGACCACACATACCATGGGGGAGAAGACACAAGAGCAAACATCATGTAGTCATTAAAAAATACATAGGTTTATTAACCCCCCCCTGGCGGTATTCCAGGGTAAACTTTCAGTACTAGAAGCAGTAACCCCGAGCTACACTCGGGAATACACTGCAGCGTTGCTCTGGGATCCCTTCTGCACTTACCTTGTCCTTCGCTCCCACGATGTCCCCCCTGCAGCATCCCCGGCCATCTCCTCCGGCCGATGCCGGCATCCGCTTTCCAGGTTCCGTTCCCTGCGACGTCGGGATGTACAGGGATGGAACGGCGGGAAATGTAAAAATGTTAAAAAGTGACATTCACTATATACACTAAAATCACATAGTATAACATTCCTGTATCAAACCATTTCACATACATTTTGTCCCGAGTGCTTTGTCCTGCGCACTGCCTGCATTTTTACTGTTCTTTCTGCCTGGAAACTGTGAAACGTCCATGGCGTCCAAAAAGCGTCCATTTAGATCAAAAGCGGTTTTAGACCAGCTAGAGAACAGCGATAGTAAATTAGAATCACTTGCAGAATTGAGTGATAATGATTCGTGGGGGAAATTCATCATCAGACACTGAAAACGATTTTGCGACTTTGCTCAGCGATGTGTGAACTTGGCGCTATATTTCAAATTTCAGTGTTTTTGGTTTGATTATATTATTGAATTAAATTTATTATAATTATTTTTTATGATTATTAAATTATAATTTATGATTTCGTGTTTCAAATTTTATCATACCCGGGATGTTTACTAGACTCTTGTTCGCACAGGTTTCAGTGAGTTATTCCTAAGAATTACAGGCCTATAAAAAAAAAAAACCAAGATATTTCCATGCAAAAATATGTATCGCTTTGAGCACAGAAATACTGACATAATCAGACCTCTAGGGAGGTTAAAAGAATGTCACTCACAGTGTTCAGGATATCGAAGCATATACAGAGCTTCGTCACAATGCAACTGGCAGGTGTGATGATGTCACCAACTGATGCTTTGACTTACGTGTTTCGTCATAAGAGACATGAGGAAGAGAGCCCTGATGATGTCATGGTTGTGATGAACTGTACACTGATTGTAGGATTTTCTTGGTTTATAATGCAAGCAGAAAGAATTTATATTCCTTATATCCGTTTGGAAAAGGCTGTGGCATCATCCATTCTCCTCTCATGCTGCAGCAATGTCCGGGCTGCTAGCAGGAGTGAAGTCTCCTAATGTTCCATCCTGTAGACTAGTGGTCTCCAAACTACAGCCTGGGGGCTGAATATGGCCCTTTGATTGCCTTTATCTGGCCCTTGCAGCACTATTCCTCCCATTGACACCAAAATGGGGCATAATTCCTGCCACTGACACTAACAGTGGGGCACTATTCCTCACACTGTCACCAATATTGGGGTATTATTCCTCTCACGGACACTCTCACGAGTGTTTCCAACGCCAGTACATTTTCTACTTCTACTGGCCACAGTTTGCCCCTTCTAAAGTCTGGCGGGCAGTAAACTGGCCCTTTGTTTAGAAAGCTTGCCTGCTATAGACAATAGGCACACCTCTGTAAACTACCTGAGGCTCTGACCTGATGAAATGGACACTGAGGCTTGAGTCCCTTTAAGCACAGCCTTCCAGGGTCTTTACTCAGTGGTTGCTGCCCAAAAGGAAATTCGTCTAAAGATTAATCAAAGGCAGCCTTTCTCAACTCTTTTTTATTTTGGAAGAATTCTTGAAATAACAGGTCTCAGGGAACCGCTGCTAATAATTACTTTCTGTACAGTTCAGGGCACATTAGCATGAACAATAGGTTGACATACTGTATAGGAATACATAAGAGAATAATGAATGCTGTGTACTTGACAACCACACTATATGACATTATTTTCAGCAGCAACAATGAAATTAAATAAGCAGTGACTAAAAAAATTACATATAAACAGCTCTATATCAAAACACAATATCCAATTAATATAGAAGGATAAAAGAAAGAAAAAAATAACACCCTCAGAGGAAGTTGGATATGACGAAACGCGTCAGTGCATGACCGTCTGTGACGTCAACACGCACGCCGGGACAACGTGGTGATAGCACGTGATTGTTGTTTAAGATCTCAGTTACCAGTGTGCGGTGAGACTGTCACTAGCTGCTGTGAGCGGCTGCCATCTTATTGGAAGTATATATACAATGTGCATTACCATGT
This sequence comes from Staurois parvus, assembly GCF_062004578.1. Taxonomy (NCBI): domain Eukaryota; kingdom Metazoa; phylum Chordata; class Amphibia; order Anura; family Ranidae; genus Staurois; species Staurois parvus. Next base: position 2,563,344 of record NW_028318185.1, on the reverse strand, counting down.
TACTCAATGTGAGTGCTTTTCTTAAGGGGGTTTTATATAGCAATAAATTATTGTTTTTACGGTATCATACTATGTGGCTGTTTTAATTTGACAACATATGGAATTGATATTTCCCAATCTGAATGAGGAGGAGATCGGAGTATGAGATACTAATAATCTATTGATTGGAGGTCCTTTTGGGCTGCTGGACGATTATCCAGTTTGAGATTTCACAACCACTCATTAAGGGGATTGATTGACTTTCTACTCAGTTTCCACTGCTGGTTACTTACTAGCTTCTGGTGAGTGTTGAATCCAATGGGGGGTTAATCACTGCAGGATCTTAAAGAGACACCACTGGAATGAATTGAACTTTTTACATTAGATTTGTATTTAACAGCGCTAGGCCATGGAAGGAAACAGGGAAGAGGCAAGGAGAGTCTGTTGGTCGCTGACCTTTCAGCATCGTGAAGGAAGCTAATCTGCTAGCAAGTGACCGGACGGCACACTGCAGGCAGGACCAGAGAGTTTGTGGAGGCCTTATTGAAGGAGAGAGACCACCAGGATTTGCCAGACGCCATCCCTCGGGTGGGAGAGCCCCAAGCATTACCCAGGACAGAGAACACTGACACTCGCTCCACCTTCGCTATTCTCCTGCACAGAGATGCGGACATTGCATATAGTTATTCTAAGTTGCGGCCTAATTCCTACAGCTGCTAACGTTTGACCACACTTAACACAGCTTCATCATCAAAACTGATAGCAGGACAGTCAGTCCACAGGCTGAAACACCGCTGTGTTGCCACCATCATCAATTCACTTTCTTAAGGAGGCCATTTCCTATTGTGCCAATAGTCTTGCAGTTCAAAGAGGAGTTGCCCTGTGCCAGCAATCACTTTTTACAGCTTAAAAAATTGTTCCTTTAGATTCACTAAGGACTAATGCTTTAAAGGAACATTACACCAGTCAATTGCTGCTTTCAGGGGGATTGCTGTTCCCTTCCTTTATTGCATTGTTCCTCAGAGAAACATAATTTGCCCTTCGCACTGTGCACCAGCTGGGCCCCATCATGCGTGCAGAAGACTCTTCACTGCCTTTAAAGGAAATTGGTTGTTTTGAGGTAAACAGCTTTTTTCCTTATTTCAGGCTACCTCCCTGCCATCAGGTTCTGAGGGCCCAAAATGAGCTAGTCTACCAATTTGATAGTTCTCGTCGCTCACTGGGGACTGTAAAGCTACCTCAGGTTGAAGGTATTGAGTAGTAAGGGACTCTGCATATGCCAATTCTGTTTGTTGTGTAACCAAGCTATATTGAAGTTGTTATAAATCTTTTACCCATTCATCCCAATCAGTGTGTGAGTCAAATTTTTGAGGGTGATTTATCAGGTTGAAGGTATACTGTGGTGTCAGCAGGGGTTGGGCTTTCAGAAAGGAGTCCAGAGCAACAGGGAGCCTGAAAATCATCCAACAACTCCTAAGGGGGTAGTGCTACACTTGCAAAAATCTGACTGAAGCCTGCTAAAAGTTTAAAAACTTGGAAATCTGTGAAGACCACAATAAGCCATCGCTGACTTTTTCTTAGGTGGTGCAAACTCCAGGGGCTGTCATGCTTATCCTGGCTTCGCTACTTCATCGCTGACCTGGAATAAGCATGTACTCACTGAAAAACTGTCACAAGAACAAGGAGGTAGAATAGTGAGCATAATAAAAAGGTATTTACAAAGCAAAAAAGAAAAAAGCTAAACAATTATGTAAGGGGGGCTTTTGCATTTGGCAAAATGCCCATTTTTAACAAAGGTCAATTGGTAGAACTGTGTTGGCTGCTAATTATATGATTTAGAGCATCTGACAACTTATTTGTCAGATTGGGAGCAGGGGTGGACTGACCATTCAAGCACTCGGGCACTGCCCGAGGGCCAGGGGTCAGTAGGGGGCCCCAAGAGATGCCCCTGGTACCTTTCATTGGCTTTTTCATAGGCTTTTTTGGGTGTGGGCGATGACACAGGGGCCCCATGATCCCCTATTGCCCGGGGGCCCCATGAGTTGTCAGTCCGCCCCTGATTGGGAGCCAATCGGCATGGTCAGAAGAACGTAAGCAGCAGGTCACATGCATCTGTCAATGAATTCTGAATGATCTTGGAAGCATCTCAGACTGATGTCAAACTGTGACCATCGGCACAAGCCCAATGCCTGTCAAACCAGGCCTCTAATATGTTATCACCTTGTCCTTCAGGTTCTTACATCTCTGTTGGTTATAAAACTAATTTCATAGGCAACATTTAATTTCCTGTCCTTTGGTGCTCATTGTAAGAGAAATCATCACTCATGTAAAGTAATATCTGAGTTTATTCAGATAGGAATTCATTTCTTTGTTTCATTTTCACCTTTTGGGCACCTCAATCACTAACTGGAGGAAGGTCATCGCTTGTAGATTGTGCAGACTGTGCTAATTCATTGACTAATAATTATCAGAGTGGGTGTAAAGACTTGACCTGGAGAGCTCTGAACATTCTGTAGACCACTAGTGCTGGAGACCGTGTGGGAAGTGCATAATGCTCAGCTACATTGCACTTATGCCACATTAACACTTGTGTATTACCTAATGCAGTTAAAGTGTAATTCCTCTTAAGCTGAAAATACACTACATAAATTGTAATTTACATATTATAAGGATTTTAACACATTTTATTGAGCAGTCTTACCTGCTGCTGATTGTATGTAGATGCCGTTCCCAACCATTTCCTGCAGCAGCTCCTTGAGAGCTGAGTTAGAGGGTCTTTTTACTACAATCATGTGATCAGGGGCAGACTGACCATTTGGAAACTCGGGCACTGCCCGAGGGCCCGGGGTCAGTAGGGGGCCCCATGAGATGCCCCTGGTACCTTTTTCATAGGCTTTTTTGAGTTTGGGCAAGGACACAGGGGCCCCATGATCCCCTATTGCCCGGGGGCCCCATGAGTTGTCAGTCCGCCCCTGCATGTGATCATTCCCAATGTTCTGATAAGAGAACTCCTGGGAACATCAGTGAGCCAGTCTCCTCAGTGGGAAAATTCATTACTCTGTGAGATTTATACACCAACCATGTACAGAATGCCCTCATAAGAGGCAGCCATGTAAGAACATTAGAAAATGACAGTTGTCTGTAGATTGAAATAGATCATTTTAATAAAGACTAATTGTATAAAAGTAGAATTATTCTTATAACCTTCCTTTTTCCTGATCTGAAGGAACCTCATTCCCCTACCTCAGCTGCATACTTGAATTGGAAGACTGCGGTCTTCAAGGGTCTTCAGATCTTTTGGTAACAATCTTCTTTCTCCTGACCCTGATACCCATATACCTCTATAGCACAGGTGTCAAACTGGCGGCCTTCTAGCTGTTGCGGAACTACAAGTACAGGGGCATGATGGGACTTGTAGTCTTGCAACAGCTGGAGAGCCATCAGTTTGACACCCCTGCTCTATAGGGTCATCTACTGAACATCTGGGTGACCTCAACACTCTGGAGATATATCACAGACAACTGTGAGGCAGCTACAGACCTCCTGACTAGGTTATGCACAGAATAAACATCCAGGGGTTTTTAAATCAGCTCCTATTCTTGGGCTCCCTCCCCCCCCCCTTCCTTCCTTCCTCCTAATGGCCTACTATTTGGTGGATTGAGTTGCAGTTGCCGGTCTGAATGCCACGCTAAAGGTTTTATGATATTGCTGTAATACCATCATTTCCGTTCAGAATATTGACCTCCTGAAGAAGTGGGACAGTTGGCCCAGGAAACATGTTGAGAAGTTGCTCCATCAACCAATTTGACAAGGGTTGACATACTCAACTCATACAAGAGTACATACTCTGATGATGTTCAGTTGTATTCAAACTAAGATTGCTGTTAGGAAGTGTTGTATACCTTGATGGAATACATGTATGTAATGAAACACCAATAAGGTTGTATACATTGATTTTTTAAGTTTTTTTATACTCAAGTGTATTGATTGTGTCAGTATAGTACATAAAAAACTCCAAAGATTTATGGTTTTTGCTTTTCATTTACTCAGTTGATGGGATGTTGTTATATTCCCTAGAGGGATAAGGTATTCAGTGAATCATGCCTTTTTATTTTACGGCGTATATTGATAGTGATCGTATGAGCAAGAACCATTCTGATTGGCTCCTGGTTGTCTATGAGATTTCCAGCTGTGGATTGAGAGTCAGCAGCCACCCAAAGTGTTAGCTTCTGGCTCTCAAAGGAGTGAATGTTTATTAATGTGTCCTCGGTGTAGTGTGTCATAGCAGGGAACATTACTATACAGATTGCCTTTGGAAAGGGGTTGAAACCCAACGTCTGGATATTTTATTTTTTTTTTTTGTTCCTTTTCCTGTGTATTGGGAAAAAAAAAAACCTTTGGAAAGCGCCACTTACCCTCTCCATGCTGCTGTGCTGCCCTTTGTACTTTTACTGCTTGTCGTGTATTCTCTTCCAGGTTGAAAGATACAGTGTCACTCAACCACTTCTGGTGAGCCTATGGCACAATGCTTGGGGGTCATCACGCAGCCTTGACTCACATTAGAATGAAGTATAGGACAACTGTAATACTGTGGGGATCGAAAGTTTGGGCACCCCAGCTAAAAATTTGTGATACTTGCCAAAGGGGGCAGTACAAGATATTAACTCTGCAGGGTGCCCAAACTTTTGCAGACGCCATTTCTTTGTTGTCTGTTATTTTGAAAGTGTAAATGATGGAAATAAAATCTAACTTTTGTTGACATATTATAAGAATGTCTAATCTGTAATTTGATGCCTTTTGGAGATTTTTCCATCTTTCCTTGGCTTCTTTATGCACATTAATACAAATTTTTAGCTGGGGTGCCCAAACTTTCGATCCCCACTGTAGCTGGAGACAGTGATGTAGGAACAGGAATAAAGTCATATGATCTCTGTTGAAGGAATTGCAAAAGGCTTATGTTCCCCTACAGCAAAAATTGTGACTGTAACCCATGAGTATTCATTATTTTCTTTATCAATGGATGGAAGTATGACTGGTGACAAAATTTGTTGGCACTAGTCCAATTGTATTGTCAGTCTTCGCTCACCTATTAGAAAAGGAGATCAGCTTCTGGCTCCATCACAGACCCAACACTACTTTTCCCAACGGTTCATTCAGCAACAAAACAATAGGTACATGCTAGGGTAAATATTTGACCAGTTATCATAAGGCTACAGAGTTTTGAGGGTACAGCTAGTATTGGCCTTTTCAACAGAATTAGCATTGGAAGAGTCTGCCAAATCTATTCTATACATCCTGAGGATCTTTATTTTAATGTTAAATGAATTGTTTTGCAAAGTTTAGTAACTTCTGAATTTAAAAAAAATCATAAAAACACATTTTTAATGTCAACCATTTGTTCTTGTGTTTCAGGTTCCTAATAGTATTGGGGTGTCTGGTCCTGGCGATTTTAACAACGTTTAAGGAGTATGAAGATATTTCTGGTGACTGGCTGTTGCTAATAGTAAGTATGATGATTGTACAACTCCCCAACCTTCTTAGACTAGCAATTATCATTGGGCCATCACATGACCAATAGTAGAGTATAGCAAATAAAAGGAGGATGGCCATAATGGGACTTTGGGAACTGAAGTCAATGGATATATACTTAAGGGCTCTGGGTTTAGGGGCTCCTATGGATGCCAAGCAGAGATCTCTTACAACCTGATTTTACCATTTCTGTACAATCTCCATTAGATTTAACAAAAAACTGTGCACTCCAAAGGCCTACCAAGATATCCCTTTTAAATTACTGTATATCCAACCAGATATGTCCTTGTGCCTCATTGTTAGTCAATCTGAAGGCGATTGTGCAATCAGATTGTAATTCTTGGGCAGCTTGAAGAAGTGTAGGTTGTTGCTTTACAGTTTGGATGGCAGTTAATGGCATCTATTTCCAAGAACAAAAACGATTGCAGCTTACCAGCCCATAGATGTGCTGGCTGCAGTAGTCTTCTCCCCCCCCCCTTTCTTTTTTCACCTGGCGATCCTGCAAGTTCAGGGTGATGCCGACTACTCTTGTGACTCTCACTTTGGCAAAAAAAAAATCAACTGGGCCCATTGAATTTAGTTGTCACTCCTCTTGACCATCTTTTTTGTGCGTGGAAATCCCAGTAGATTTTGAAATACTCAGACCAGCCCGTCTGGCAGCAACCACCAAGCCACGTTCAAAGTCACTTAAATCCCCTTTCTTCCACATTCTGATGCTCGGTTTCAACTTCAGCAAGTCGTCTTAACCACGTCTGGATGCCTGAATGCATTGAGTTGCTTCCATGTGATCGGCTGATTAGCAATTTGTGTTATCAAGCAACTGAATAAGTGTACCTAATAAACTGGCCGGTGAGTGTATATGGCCAAAGGAGGCCTGTGTAATGAAATTTCAGGGACCTGTTGCTGCCGCACGCAGCCGTCTATTAGATGAGACGGCAGTATATGGGAGTTATGTAAAGCGCCTGGCCGCATGCTGACGTATGCTCCAAAAATGTGCATTTGGAGCATACGTCCGTGCACATGCGAGTGTTTTACACAACCGCGTTCACATTACTGGGTATAAATGTCTTTTCTAAAGCATATAAATGGGCACTGGTCCTTGAAGCCTAATACAGGGAACTCTGTTGGGTTCACATGTCTACAGAAAACTGCATTCACTACATGTTGCAAATTGGCAGCGTTCATTTACACATCCCGCAACACAGAGAGTCTTAGGGAAGCAATGGACACCATCTGTTATTTTAACGATGGGATATTTATATCACCCACTTTTGATAAATGGCATAATGGTGATGTGACCAGGGGCGGACTGACCATTTGGAAACTCGGGCACTGCCCGAGGGCCCGGGGTCAGTAGGGGGCCCCATGAGATGCCTCGGTACCTTTTTCATAGGCTTTTTTGAGTTTGGGCAAGGACACAGGGGCCCCATGATCCTCTATTGCCCGGGGGCCCCATGAGTTGTCAGTCCGCCCCTGGATGTGAGCCCTTATCATTGGAATAATAGAAGACTCCCATTCAGGGGCGGACTGACCATTTGGGCACTCGGGCACTGCCCCTGGTACCTTTCATAGGCTTTTTTGGGTGTAGTTTGAGTGTGGGCAAGGACACAGGGGCCCCATGATCCCCTATTGCCTGGGGTCCCCATGAGTTGTAAGTCCGCCCTTGCTCCCATTGACTCCTTCAGACTTTGTGTAAAGTGGGCTGAACCAATATCCCCCCCCCTTGCCTCTGTACTTCATAGGCAGCTGATCTGTGAATGGCCATCCCTACAGAACAATGGTGGCCAGATTTGGCAGATCGCTAGTAGCACAAATCCACTCACATGTATAATTGTTTTCTAGAAAATTCTATTGCAAAACCGATCACATGGATCAAACAGTTTATATATTTGGATGCAAGATGTAGAGGTCGGCTGTAATGAATTCTGTTTTTGCGACCACAAAAATAGTCAAACAGAACTAGGAACGTACCTACAGCAGTGTTGATGGTTCTATGGCTTTGATAGGAAATGTTGGTGGCTTGGATGGTTTGACCTGTTCAGTTGCTTTTTCTGCCTCCTGGGTGAGGCTGGTTGCCCCACTAATTCTTGGATTACTTTAGATAAGCTGATTCATTTGGGAACATGGCTTTGTCTGGGGTCAATGTTTGGATTAATCGATGACTGCTTTCTTTCTGATTGGGATGATGCCCACAGTATGATGCATTAGATTTCATTATGCTGCAGTATGCATATTCAGAGATTCCCAAGTGCCCCGGATTGCGGATTTTCCTATATATGCACTGATGGTGATTGTTATTTAAAATAATGACATATTCTGAAATTCATAAAGAATATCACAGAAAACTGTCATACGTTAGTGCAACAAATTCATATGCCTGTCAGAATTTGTTGCATGTAAGCATGGTGGTGGGCTGCACTGATACCGGAGTGTCCATACTAAACACTCCATCAGTTGCACATACAATCCGCCCCCCAACCACTCCGTGTCCTTGGTTGCTAGGGCGCTGTAAGGTGCATGGCTTGTTGCTAGGATACTGCCAGGAGCTCAGCAGCATTGCTTGCTAGAACAATGTCAGCTGCATAGCATCATTGGTTGCTAGGATGCTGTAAGCTGCATAGTGTCAGTGGTTGCTAGGACACTGTCAGGAACATGGCATCCTTGGTTGTTAGGACACAGTCAGCTGCATAGCTTCACTGATTGCTAGGACACTGTCAAGAGCACAGCAACATTGCTTGCTAGAACGCTGTCAGTTGCATAAGGTCTCTGTTGCTAGGACGCTGTGAGTTACATAGTGTCAGTGGTTGCTAGGACACTGTCAGGAACACAGCCTCCATATTTGCTAGGATGCAGTCAGCTACATAGAATCACTGGTTGTTAGTACATTTTCAAGAACACAGCGACATTGCTTGCTAGAATGCTGTCAGCTGCAAAAGGTCACTGGTTGCTAGGATGCTGTCAGTTGCTTAGTTTCAGTGGTTGCTAGGACACTGTCAGGAACAGTGTCTATATTTCCTAAGATGCTTTCAGCTACATATAATAACTGGTTGTTAGTTCCTTGTCAAGAACATAGCAACATTGCTTGCTAGAACACTGTCAGCTGCATAGTGTCAGTGGTTGCTAGGACACTGTCAGGAACACAGCATCACTGGTTGCTAGTACACTGTCAGCTATATAGCATCACTGGTTACTAGGACACTCTCAGGGGCACAACAACATTGTTTGCTAGGACACTGTCAGCTGAATAATGTCACTGGTTGCTAGGAAGCTATCAGGAACACAGAGTCTTTGGTTGCTAGGATGCTGTCAGCTACTTAGCATCATTGGTTGCTAGGACACTGTCAGCTGCATTTTGCCACTGGTTGCTAGGATGCTGTCAGATTCATAGTATCACTGATTGCTAGGACACTGTGAAGAGCACAGCAACTTAATGTGTAGTAAAGAACAGGACATGTTTGTATGCACCACCCCCTCCTCCCCACCCTCTCACTGGTTGCTAGGAAGCTGTCCCAACAGCCTCCTATCAACCCGTGACAACATGGGATGGAGGGTTTAATGGAGATAACCATGGCCTGTTCTTTACTACATAGCAAGTTGTTATGCTCTTGGCCGTGTCCTAACAATCAGTGATGCTACAAAGCTGACAGCGACTTAGCAACCAATGACAATATGCAGCTGACCGCGTTCTAGCAAGCAATGTTGTGTCCTAGCAACTAATGACACTAACCAATGTGGTCCCAGTCTGAGCACTAGTTGTATCCACTAACTCCTTTATAGTCTTCACCTTCTGTTTGCCCCTGAGGAAGTGGGCTGTTGGTCTAAGAAACGCGTCGCTCATGGATGTTCCTGTCACCATGTGATGCATTTATACAGTCAGGTCCATAAATATTGGGACATGGACACACTTCTAACATTTTTGGCTCTATACACCACCACAATGGATCTGAAATGAAACGAACAAGATGTGCTTTAACTGCACGCTGTCAACTTTAATTTGAGGGTTTTTACATCCAAATCAGGTGAACGGTGTAGGAATTACAACAGTTTGCATAGGTGCCTCCCACTTGTTAAGGGACCAAAAGTAATGGGACAATTGGCTTCTCAGCTGTTCCATGGCCAGGTGTGTGTTATTCCCTCATTATCCCAATTACAATGAGCAGATAAAAGGTCCAGAGTTCATTTTAAGTGTGCTATTTGCATTTGGAATCTGTTGCTGTCAACTCTCAAGATGAGATCCAAAGAGCTGTCACTATCAGTGAAGCAAGCCATCATTAGGCTGAAAAAACAAAACAAACCCATCAGAGAGATAGCAAAAACATTAGGCGTGGCCAAAACAACTGTTTGGAACATTCTTAAAAAGAAGGAACGCACCGGTGAGCTCAGCAACGCCAAAAGACCCGGAAGACCACGGAAAACAACTGTGGGGGATGACTGAAGAATTCTTTCCCTGGTGAAGAAAACACCCTTCACAACAGTTGGCCAGATCAAGAACACTCTCCAGGAGGTAGGTGTATGTGTGTCAAAGTCAACAATCAAGAGAAGACTTCACCAGAGTGAATACAGAGGGTTCACCACAAGATGTAAACCATTGGTGAGCCTCAAAAACAGGAAGGCCAGATTAGAGTTTGCCAAACGTCATCTAAAAAAGCCTTCACAGTTCTGGAACAACATCCTATTGTGAAGTGTTTCGGGAATATTATCTGCTCATATTCAGCCAAATGCTTCACAACTCATTGGACGCTTCACAGTGCAGATGGACAATGACCCAAAGCAGACTGCAAAAGCAACCAAAGAAGTGGAATGTTCTGCAATGGCCAAGTCCATCACCTGACCTGAATCCGATTGAGCATGCATTTCACTTGCTGAAGACAAAACTGAAGGGAAAATGCCCCAAGAACAAGCAGGAACTGAAGACAGTTGCAGTAGAGGCCTGGCAGAGCATCACCAGGGGTGAAACCCAGCGTCTGGGGGTGTCTATGCGTTCCACACTTCAGGCTGTCATTGACTGCAAAGGATTTGCAACCAAGTATTAAAAAGTGACAGTTTGATTTATGATTATTATTCTGTCCCATTACTTTTGGTCCCTTAACAAGTGGGAGGCACATATGCAAACTGTTGTCATTCCTACACCGTTCACCTGATGTGGATGTAAATACCCTCAAATTAAAGCTGACAGTCTGCAGTTAAAGCACAACTTGTTCGTTTCATTTCAAATCCATTGTGGTGGTGTATAGAGCCAAAAATGTTAGAATTGTGTCCATGTCCCAATATTTATGGACCTGACTGTATAATGGATTCCAAGACTGGATTTCTGTCAACAGAATAAATAGCTATTGATAATGGTAACATGGCACCATTAGAGCCAGGAGGAGTTGATTTAATTTAAACTTGTGTATATTCCATATGTAATGGATAAATGTAAATCTGTGGGGTGTATTTATTTAAAAAATAAATTGCATAGCTATTCGTCAGTCGAAACTATATGTATACTTGGTCTGTGCAAATGGGGTGAACTCAAATATTCTCAGACTATATTCTCTGCAGATTGATTGGTATTACTTGGGAAAAAACTGTGTGAATTGGGAAAATACAACAATATTATTATTATTATTCAGGATTTATATATTATTATTATACAGTATTTATATATTATTATTATACAGGATTTATATATTATTATTATTATTATACAGGATTTATATAGCGCCAACAGTTTGCTCAGCACTTTACAATATAACGGGAGACAATACAGCAACAATACAGTTCAATACAAGAGGGTTAGGAGGGCCTGATCCTGGGAGCTTACAATCTAAGAGGAACAATATTTATTTATTTCAGGTACTTTTACATCACTGTTAATTTACACAGCACTTTACATATATATATTGTATCTTCACATCAGTCCCTAACCCTCAAGGGGTGTACAATCTAAGGTCCATAACTCACAATTATAGATACACATACTAGGGCCAATTTAGACAGGATCCAAGTCACCTACCAGCATGTCTTTGGAGTGTGGGAGGAAACCGGAGTACCCCGGAAGAAACCCATGCAGGCACAGGGAGAACATGCAAACTCCAGGCAGGTGGTGCCGTGGTTGGGATTCGAACCAACGACCCGAGTACTGCCAGGGGGAAGTGCTAACCATTTAGCCACTGTGCTGCCCAGTACAGCCACTAAATAGCTCAGCGGATCATAGGAAATAAGTATTTATTTCCTATGTTTCTCAGCTCCATCTGGTAGTCACAATTCTATCTTTTTCCCCATTTACTGCTTTTTTCAATGAATAACCTTCGATCTGTAGAGACTATGGCCTGAAGACATTCGATTTTGCTTCATTTGCACACAATTCACATGCAGCTATGTACATTTTTTTTAATACACACACCCCTTTCTATGTAATAATTTAAATTTTATTTGATAGTGTTTTACGTAGTTGTAGGTTGGTTCCTGAAAAGTCCCCTCATTTTCTTTGTTTTGGATTTTTGGGACAATATTACAAGACCATTATAGGCTGACTATGTAAAGTTCATGTATGATTATGTTTTTTATTGGTTGCTTTTTCAATCAAAGGGTTAGATATTGCCCCAACATTGCCCTGCTTGGTTGCAGTAAGTTGCAAGGATTTTCTAGGCTTGAAAGGGTTATGCTGTGAAGAGCAAAAATTGTTGTACACTGCCATCTAGCGGTGAGAATATATACTGCTCCCTGTAAATGTAATTCAGCAGCAATTACTGCATATTCTGTGCAAGCTGAACTATTTTTTTTCTTTTAATGTCAAAAGAAATTTTATGATGATGATCTTTCCTAATATGCAGAATGTTATTGACCAGTAATTTTTATATCATCTTTTTGTGCTGCTGTGTTCACATGTGTTTGTAAAATAATGTGAAAAGAGTCGGCACTATATTATATTGTAAAGCGCTGAGCAAACTGTTGGCGCTATATAAATCCTGTATAATAATAATGTAAATACTTTAATATATTAATAATAATGGTGATAATAATATTGTTAAATGTAACTGAGTGAAATAACTTACTGTAGTGGAAATCATAGAAACCATTCAAGACATAAGGCCCCTTTAAGGCTTCTCCTGGACTTTGCTCGTGTACCCTTCACAAGTTTGATATCCTATGGGGTGCTCGGTTTTGCTTAACCACTTGTCTACCAAGGTATGTTCATAAACCGCATGGTAGACAGGTAGTTAATCAAGCTCACTGCTGCTGCAGCTGTCACCATGGAACCAGATTTAACAGCCAGTGAAGGACTTTCCGACTAAAGTGATCTAGGTGTCTCTAGAGCCAACTGATCACATTTATGGGGCTCTCAATGGGAAACTGATGGTACAGTTAGAGCAGGAGGAACTCTGGGAGCATCCATTCCCCAATCCCTCTTGCAACGAAAGACCCCAAAAGCGATGCGTATTACGTCAGTTCCGGGGTCACCCGAATTTCTCAACTAGTGTAGCCAAGGATGCAGCTGTTCAAGAATGATTTGTGCCTAAATAGCTGCATTGGAGGGCAGGGAGACACTTGGGGGTCTCAATAAAAAGGACCCGTCCCTCGTCCAATGTTATCATATAGGAGGAGGCTTGTTAGGCTCCATGTATACTGCAGCTGATAAACACACGTTTAGGAGCTGTTAAGCGTTTTTTTCAGCAGCCTATGAACTCTCCCTAATGTGTTCCTATGTACACATCTTCATTTACAGGCAGTTGAATTTACAGTCGTTTTTTTGAACGCACCAAACTTGCATTCAGGAGTAGATTTTATCAGCGTTTTAAACGCTGCTAACCGCGTTTATAAGCGTTTGCGTTTGGAATTTTTTATTAACTCTTCCATTTGCAGATGCTGTCCAGAGCCTTTTTTTCATTATGAAAAATGCATTCAAAGCGTTTTCCCGGTACTCAAATGGACCCCGTACGCCATACTTTGAGGTTTCAAATGAAAGAAAATGTTAGACACTGTTGCAATAATTTCTGCACAGAAATGAGCCGGAAAACATCCAAACGCCACAAAAAAAAAGACAGCTAATCTCAACACATTCTGCTCTCTCTGCTTCTGCTCTCTCTATTTCTCTCAAAATGTCTGAAATAGTTAGTTTTTTACTATTTTTCAGTGCATTCTGGGCATTTGGGAAGGTCTCCTGAGGTTATCTTTAAAAATGCTTCTAAACGCAAACGCTTATAAACGTGTTATGCAAATGCAGCTAAACAGATTTTTTTAACCTACGTTTTCCAGCAGTCAGTTTCCATCGTTCAGAAGTGTTTTGCAAACATCCCGTGTACATGGAGCCTTAGTGATAACAATAAAATTACTTGTTATGGGACAAAAATTTCATATAAAAGACATTTAATAAGTAAGAAAAAAATTTAAAGCAACCCCTGCACTCTTGTACACACCCTATATAAAAAGCACAGTGTACAAGAACGTGTGTATTTAAACATCCGCTCCACCATTAACGTGAGATATCATCACAAATGCGAGCGAGCAATCATTCTCAGGCCATAATTCACAGTTCACTCTAAGCCAGTGGTCTCCAAACTGTGGCCCGAGGGCCAGATGTGGCCCTTTGCTTGCCTTCATCTGGCTCTTGGGGCACTATTCCTCCAACTGATATGAGACACTATTCTGCCAACTGACATCAACAATGGGACACCTTTTCTCCCACTGACACCGACAGTGGGGCACTATTCCTACCAATGATACCAATGGATCAACGTTCCTCCCCCTAATACCAAATGTGGTGGTTTACAACCACTTATGGCAGGTAAATGTCCACTCTCGCTGGCAACAGACCGGCTTCTCTAAAGTCTGAAGCACAATAAATTGGCCCTTTATTTACAAAATTTGGGTACCCTTGCTCTAAACTGATAACCTGTAAAGGCTCTTAAATCCTTGCCTATGGAGAATTTGTGGTTCCATAGTACCATAGTCATTTCATGGGTGTGTGCAATTTTAAGGCTTGACATGTTTGGTATCCATCTATGCCACAGATCCCAATCTTTTTTTTATTTCACCAAACAAATTCGATATAAATTTGTGTTTATTTGTACTGAATTAGGGTATTTTTTTGCCCTGAAAACATGTTTGATAATTAGCTGTGCAAATATCGTACGGCATAAAAAATTGCAGCTGTCAACATTTTATTCTCTACTTTCAGAAAACATACAATTTTATTTCTAGCAAAATGCAGATTTTAACGTGTGCAAAAAAAAAAGAAAAGTGGGTAAAGAGACCCTGTCACCAGGCCATTCATTTCAACAAAAATCTTCCCATAACATTATATGTGCAATTATTGTATTTAGTTCATTCTATTTCCCTGTGTGGACATCTAAGGTCTCGTGCACACAGGACATTTTTGAAAAATACTCCTCCTTTACAGAAAAAAACACTTGACGCTTGTCAAATTGTCTGACGCTTTTAAAAGCATTTAGGCGCATTTACAAGCATCAAGCGCTTGGGCTTTAATTCATTTCATTGGCCAGAATAATATATAGACCTGTTATAAATAAATTGGTGGTGGTATGTAAATACCTATAATAAGTATATGACCTCTATATATAGACCTGTTTATAAATAAATTGGTGGAGGTAAAAAAAAATACCTATAATAAATATATTTACTCTATATATAGACCTGTTATAAATAAACTGGTGGTGGTATAAAAATACCTATAATAAGTATATGACCTCTATATATAGACCTGTTTATAAATAAATTGGTGGCGGTAGATAAATACCTATAATAATTATATTTATATATAGACCTGTTATTGGTAGTGGTATATAAATACCTATAATAAATATATTTACTCTCTATATATATATGACCGCTATATAGACCTGTTATAAATACATTGGTGATGGTATATAAATACCTCTCATAGGTATATGACCTCTATATTTAGACCTGTTATAAATACATTGGTGATGGTATATAAATACCTGTAATAAGTATATGCCCTCTATATATAGACCTGTTATAAATAAATTGGTGGTGGTATATAAATACCTGTAATAAGTATATGACCTCTATATATAGACCTATTATAAATACATTGGTGGTGGTATATAAATACCTGTAATAGGTATATGACCTCTATATATAGACCTGTTATAAATACATTGGTGGTGTTATAAGAATACCTGTAATAAGTATATGCCCTCTATATATAGACCTGTTATAAATACATTGGTGGTGGTATATAAATAACTATCATAAGTATATGCCCTCTATATATAGACCTATTATAAATAAATTGGTGGTGGTATATAAATACCCGTAATAAGTATATGCCCTCTATATATAGACCTATTATAAATAAATTGGTGGTGGTATATAAATACCTGTAATAAGTATATGATCTCTACATATTGGCCCGTTTATAAATACATTGGTGGTGGTATATAAATACATATAATAAGTATATGAACTCTACAGTATAAATACATGCAATAAATAAAGTTTGGCTTTATTCACAGCAGGCATCACTAAATGGCCGACCGTGGCCTGAAAACGGACCGAATGACAGTCCTATCCAGACTGCGGCTCCATCACTAAGTAGTTTGGGTATCCTCTCCCAGCTGACATCCTCCTACCCCTACCGCTGTCACAGCATTTATCCAATAACTAGTAGAAGGCAGAAGGCGCGGGATATGCAGGATGTACTTTTCAAGTTAACAAGCCAGTGATTTATTGCTAGGAAGAGGAGCGGTCCTAGCAACCAATCACCTGCCAGTTAACATGAAAAGCATGTCCTGCCCCCTCTGTCTGGACATGCTGCTCCTTCTGCCTGCTGTGTAAGGTAGGATTGGAAAGGTTGGAGGAGTGTTGTGATTGGCAGAGGGAAATGTAATATAAGGGAGGGGGCATTCATATAAAGGGGACTGGATTGCAAGGAAGGAAGAAAGGGGAGTTGTGAAGGGGACCAGTATACAAAAAAGAAAAGGGGGGGGCTCTGAAGGGGACTGGGGTGCAACAAAGGAAGGCTGTGAAGTGGACTGGGGTGTAAGGAAGGGGGGCTGTAAAATGGACTGGGCTGCACGCAAGGAGAGGCTGTAAATGGGACTGGGGTGCAAGGAAGGGGGGCTGTGAAGTTGACTGGGTTGCCAGGAAGGGGGGATGTGAAGGGTATTGGGGTGCAAGTAAAGGAGGGCTTTGAAGTGGACTGTAATACAAGGAAGGGGGGCTGTGAAGGGGACTGGGGTACAAGGAAGGGGGGCTGTGAAGGGGACTGGGATACGGGGGGGGGGGCTGTGAAGGGGACTGAGCAGCAAGTAAGGGGGGGGGTTGTAAATGGGACTGGGAAGGGGACTATGTAGGGGCCAGGATTCAAGTAAGGGGGGCTTTGAAGAGTACTGGGATGCAAGAACGGCTGTAAAGGGGACTGGGGTGTGAGGAAGGGTACTGCAAAGTGTACTGGGATACAAAGGGGGGGGCAGTGAAGGGGACTGAAATGTAGGTAAGGGGGGCTGTGATGGAGACTGCAATACAAGGGAGTGGGGCTGAGGACACTGATGTAATGGGTGGAGGTCTGTGATGTAAGGTGGGGGGGGGGGGGCTGTGATTTAAAATGGGGGGACTTGGAGGCAAAGGAGGGCTGTGATGTAAAACAGGCAGGTAATGTAAAGAAGGAGCTGCATTGTAAAGGGGAGTTAGGTGATGTGAAGAAGGGGTTCTGCAAAATAAAAGGGAGTGCTGTGATGTAAATAGGGGATTTCGGCAATATAAAAGGGATGTGATGTGCAGAGGGGGTTCTGCAATGTAAAAGGGGGTGCTGCTATGTAAAGAAGGGGTTCTGCAATGTAAAAGGGGGTGCTATGTGAAGAGGGGGTTCTGCAATGTAAAAGAGGGTGCTGCTATGTGAAGAGGGGGTTCTGTAATGTAAAAGGGGGTGCTGTGATGTGAAGAGGGGGTTCTGCAAAATAAAAGGGGGTGCTGTGATGTAAATAGGGGATTTCGGCAATATAAAAGGGATGTGATGTGCAGAGGGGGTTCTGCAATGTAAAAGGGGGTGCTGCTATGTAAAGAAGGGGTTCTGCAATGTAAAAGGGGGTGCTATGTGAAGAGGGGGTTCTGCAATGTAAAAGAGGGTGCTGCTATGTGAAGAGGGGGTTCTGTAATGTAAAAGGGGATGCTGCAATGTGAAGAGGGGTTCTGCAATGTAAAAGGTGGTGCTGTGATGTGAAGAGGGGGTTCTGCAATGTAAAAGGGGGTGCTGTGATGTGAAGAGGAGGTTATGCAATATAAAAGGGGGTGCTGCTATGTGAAGAGGGGTTCTGTAATGTAAAAAGGGGTGCTGCGATGTAAAGAGGGGATTCTGCAATGTTAAAGGGGGTGCTGCAATGTGAAGAGGGGGTTCTGCAATGTAAAAGGGGGTGCTGTGATATGCAGGGGGTTTTGATGTAAAGGGAAAACTGTAATGTAAGGGGGTGAGGCCAAGATGTGAAGAATCCGGGTCATAGCAGCAGCATGAGACTCGGACCTCTGCTGGATGAAACCTGTAATGACCGGACCCCCATGAATTTTAATCCAAGACCCCTGATATACAGAAATACCTGTAATGAATAAATACATAAAATAAACCCTGGGATGAAATGAAATGGAACCGTTGCATTGTTGACTCTACTTGTCATTCTCTGTGGATCGAAAGTTACAATGGAAACTTGTCACATGTGGCCAACTGATGAGATGCTCTGCGTTAGTGAATCTTAAAGCCCAAGTCCAGGAGATCAGAAACTTCTCACACTGCAAGGGTCACCTGCTCATCTATTCAATGGCAGACTAGACGTGCTTTTACTGTCATGATCCTCTGGTCACCCAGCAGATAGCGCCCCCCCATGCTCCGATGGTGGACTGTCTTTCGGCACCATCACTCTTAGTGAAGGGCTGTGGACCCTGGATCATTCTTGTTGATTCCAGGACCTTAGACTGCTGGAGCAGCCATGAGGACGAATGTGGCCTAGCAGGTAAGTACATTTTCTTTTCCATGCCCCCTAGACCTAAACATTCAGTGAACCCTTGCAGTATGGGCTTTAAAGGAACACTCCACCCAAAACTGAAGAAGCCATTGTTGAGATGTCCCTGCCGTAGCTCTTACTCTGCCTTCCCGTATCTTCCCTCCAACCGTGAAGAGTTCCCACCTCTCCTGTGACATTTTCTATCATTTAGAATACATAGTCTTTTTGTGTAAAATATGAGTGTCCACTTACTGTCCTCGTTTTGTCTTACAGGAAAGGTTCGCCCTGGTTATTTTTGGAGCAGAATTTGTCTTAAGAATTTGGGCAGCTGGCTGCTGCTGTCGTTATAAGGGCTGGCGGGGGAGACTGAAGTTTGCCAGAAAGCCATTATGCATGCTAGGTAAGTTTATTTATCCAATTCAGAGGGGTGGGCATGTCAGTTGGGCATTGTTGCTGCCGTGGGCTTTGCAATAGTTAGGAATTTGCAGTTAGATGACCTATCTCCAGTGCTTCCTAGGCCCAGGTGTATAACTAACTAGCCTACCCACAGATTCAGAGTACCTATCTGCATTGGTTACCAGTAAGCTGCTGCTATTGCCCACCACTTGGGGTCAGGAGAGTCTTCCTAGCAATGGTGGTGGACCTCAGTATGCAGCTCTTGACCTAATATACAGGTGAAACTCGAAAAATTAGAATATTGTGCAAAAGTTCATTTATTTCAGTCATGCAACTTAAAAGGTGAAACTAATATATGAGATAGACTCGCCTGACCTGAACCCCACAGAGAATCTCTGGGGCATTGCCAAGAGATAGATGAGAGACATGAGACCGAACAATACAGAAGAGCTGAAGGCCGCTATTGAAGCATCCTGGTCTTCCATAACACCTCAGCAGTGCCACAGGCTGATAGCTTCCATGCCACGCCGTATTGAGGCAGTAATTGCTGCAAAAGGGGCCCAAACCAAGTACTGAGTACATATGCATGCTTCTACTTTTCAGAGGTCCGATATTGTTCTATGTACAATCCTTGTTTTATTGATTGCATGGAATATTCTCATTTTCTGAGATTGTGGATTTGGGGTTTTCATGAGCTGTAAGCCATAATAATCACAATTATGACAAATCACGGCTTGAACTATCTTGCTTTGCATGTAATGAGTCTATCTCATATATTAGTTTCACCTTTTAAGTTGCTGCACTGAAATAAATGAACTTTTGCACCATATTCTAATTGTTCGAGTTTCACCTGTAGAAGCATTCAGATTCCCTACGGCTCCCTCTGCTGCTGGAAGTGAAGCATTGCACTGTGTGAACGAAGAGTGGATGAAGTCATAGCTCAGACAGGAACAGGACTTTTTTTTCAGTGGGAACGTGGGGAACCATAGCATCTCTAGCACTGAATTTATGCAATGGCAAAGGGTTCTGGGGTGTACTGGAGGGTCTATTGATGCTGGCTGCTGGGGGATCTATTTTTGCATGGTGATCTATTGTTGCTGGAGAAGGATCTATTGTTGCTGGGAGGTCAACGGTTGCAGGACGGGATCTACTGTTGAGGGATGGGACTATTGGTGCTTGCTGATGGGAGATCTGTTGTTGCTGCTGGAGGTCTATGTTGCTGGGGGAAATTATTGTTGCTGGGGGGAGGGGGGCTAATGTTTCTGGCTATAGGGGATCTATTTTACTACTTTTCTTGTTATCATTAACAAATTCCATACAAAATTATACTTGGCTCTGTATTCTCTAAAAGGACCTATACTGGGAGGTGGGTAGGGGGTGGAACCAAGGGACGGTGCTGGAGGATGGGTAGGGGGTGGAACCAAGGGACGGTGCTGGGGGGGGTTCGAACCAAAGGATGGTGCTCGGAGGTTGGTAGGGGGTGAAACCAAGGGATGGTGCTCGGGGGTTGGTAGGGGGTGGAACCAAGGGTTTTTGCTCTGAGGTGGTTAGAGGGGTGGAACCATGGGACAGTGCTCAGAGGTGGGTAGGGGGTAGAACCACGGGACAGTGCTCAGAGGTGGGTAGGGGGTAGAACCATGGGACAGTGCTCAGAGGTGGGTAGGGGGTGGAAAATCAGAAGGAGGGAGTTCCTATTCTCTGAGAAAAAAAATCCCTGGACAGGTACGGTATATAGATTCCCAAGGTAATGGTGCTGCTTGACCCAGCGGTGTCACATGGAGCAAGTTGCATGGTTCTCCATACCCAAAATTAAGGGGTATATCCTTTGGCTCATAGGGCTGAAAGGATCAGTGGGGAACAAGGTAAAGGTATATGCTGGGGGGGTTGAGAATTAAAGTGGTTGTAAACCGTTACATATACCAAGTAAAGGGACTGGCCTCAGGTAATACACAAAGATGAAACAAATCCTCCTACATAAGTTGTACCTGTTTATCTGCAATTTCTTTTCTCCACATCCTTTTAAAGTGCAGAATTTTAAACCTTGTCTGAGAGTTCAGAAAAAAGGGGATGGAGAGCTGAAGTTACACTTTGCAGAGCTCAGTGAGGAAAGCTCTGAGAGTTGATTGGAGGGAAAACACACCGCCCCCTCCACACAGCACACAAGTACAGAGCTGAGGCTGTCAATCTGCTGGAGGCCCCTTCCCTGTCACAATTTTGCTCTTGGTGTCAGGAAAACTTATCAGAAGTGATTAATACTGAGAGCAGAGGAAGGAGGCAGCAGAGAGAAATGACACTTAGTGCTCTGGATTGAGACAGGTACACACTATAGAGGAATATGCTTTGTTCATATTTCATGTCTGAGATTTACAGCCACTTTGAAGCAAACCTGGAATGGGCAAATCACAGTTTTTGCTTTTAAAAGACAACTTGAACTTTAACTACTTGCCAACCGCAGATAGCCGAATGACGGCTACACTGGGGCCGGCCAGTTCTGGGAGGGCGTCATATGATGTCCTCGCAGAACGCGCTCTCCTGCGCGCCCCCAGCGATCTCCATGATCGCTGTGTCCTACAGACACAGCTGATCACGTGATGTGGTAAAAGGCCAATCACAGCGGCCTTTTAGCACGTGATCAGCCGTGTCCAATGACATGCTGATCACCAGGAAATGCAATTGCCGGTTTCTAGGCTGCACTTTCCTCACGCTGTCAGAGCGTGAGGAAAGTACTGCCGAGAAACCGGCAGTTGTCAGAGCGGGGATCAGCACCGATCATCAGGGCACAGATGATCAGTGCCCTGATGATCGTTGCCCAGCAGTGCCTCCCACCAGTTCCGCCCACCTGTGCCCAGCAGTGCACCCACCTGTGCCACCCAGCAGTGCCACACACCTGTGCCCAGAAGTGCCACCTACCTGTGCCCATCAGTGCAGCCCAGCAGTGCTGCCAGTCAGTGCCACCAGTCAGTGCCCCACGGTTGTGCCAGTCAGTGCCCAGCAGTTGCGCCAGTCAATGCCTAGCAGTGCTGCCAGTCAGAGCCCAGCAGTGATGCCAGTCAGTGCCGCCTATCTGTGACACCTCATTAGTGCTGCCTATCAGTGCCACCTATCCGTGCCACCTCATTAGTGCTGCTTATCAGTGCTGCCTATCAGTGCCCATCAGTGCCGCCTATTAGTGCCCATCAGTGCTGCCTCATCAACGCACATCAGTGAAGGAGAAAAATTACCTGTTTGAAAAATTTTATAATAGAAACAAAGCAACTTTTTTTTTTTTTCAAATTTTTTGCACTTTTTTTGTTTATAGCACAAAAAGTAAAGTGCCCAGCGGTGATTAAATACCACCACTTGCATGACTGCTCAATTGTCAATGAAAGTGTGACAGCGCTGAAAGCTGAAAATTGGCCTGGTAAAGAAGGGGGTATAAGTGCCCGGTAGGCAAGTGGTTAATAATTCCCCTTAACCCCTCCCCCATGAGTGCAGCCCACTCTGGATATCACTGACCCTCCTCCCAGATCGGCAGTCTTTCCTCAGAGAAGGTTGGGTAAGTCATACTTGTGGTGGTCTCCAGTGGTCCCTGCAATAAGGCTTGCCCATAGCAAAGAATGGGTCGTGGCACCCATGTGCTGTATAGAAAGGCGTGACTGGCACCGTGTCACAAAGACCGCTGGATTGAAGGGGAGGGTAAGCATTGTCCCAGATGAGCGGCACTCAGGTAGGTAAGGGTTTATAGGGCTCATGTACACGGGGCGTTTGAAAAACGTTTCTGAACGATGGAAACTGACTTCTAGAAAACGTAGGTTAAAAACGGCAGTTTAGCCGTGTTTACCTACTGTGTTTATGCGCATTTAGCCGTGCTTACCTACCGAGATCACCTACCGCGTTCATACACGTTTACCTAACGAGTTCACCTACCGCGTTCATGCACGTTTACCTACCGCGTTCATGCGCGTTTACCTACCGAGTTTACCTACCGCGTTCATACGCGTTTACCTACCGAGTGTACCTACCGAGTTTATGCGCGTTTACTTACCAAGTTTACCTACCGCCTTCATGCGCGTTTAGCCACGTTTACTTACCGAGTGTACCTACCGAGTTTATGTGCGTTTAGCCGCGTTTACTTACCAAGTTTACCTACCGCCTTCATGCGCGTTTAGCCACATTTACCTACCGAGTGTACCTACCGCGTTCATACGCGTTTACCTACCGAGTGTACCTACCGCGTTCATACGCTTTTACCTACCGAGTGTACCTACCGAGTTTATGCGTGTTTAGCCGCGTTTACTTGCCACGTTTACCTACCGCGTTCATGCGCGTTTAGCCACGTTTACCTACCGAGTTTACCTACCGCGTTCATGCGCGTTTACCTACCGAGTGTACCTACCGAGTTTATGCGTGCTTAGCCGCGTTTACTTGCCACGTTTACCTACCGCGTTCATGCGCGTTTAGCCACGTTTACCTACCGAGTTTACCTACCGCGTTCATGCGCGTTTACCTACCGAGTGTACCTACCGAGTTTATGCGTGTTTAGCCGCGTTTACTTACCGAATTTACCGACCGTGTTCATGTGCGTTTACCTACCGAGTGTACCTACCGAATTTATGCGTGTTTAGCCGCGTTTACCTACCGAGTTTACCTACCGCGTTCATGCGCGTTTACCTACCGAGTGTACCTACCGAATTTATGCATGTTTAGCCGCGTTTAACTACCGAGTTTATGCGCGTTTAGCTGCGTTTAGAAGCGTTTTTAAAAGATAACCTCACGAGACCCTCCCAAATGCCCAGAATGCACTGAAAAATAGTAAATAATGAACAATTTCAGACATTTTGTGAGCAGTAGAGAGAGCAGAAGCAGAGAGAGCACTACTTTCTGATGGGTGTTGTGACTGTAGTAAAAGTGGCTTGTGAACCATGCTTGGTGCTGTGGGAGGAGCTACATAGCGCTGTAAAGCCTGTAATGTCTCACAACACTCCTTGTGCTTTTCTGCTGTGTTTTGATGTGTTCCAGTACAGTCCCGTGCAGAAATAATGCGGTACGTTCTACCATTTTTTCCTGCATGCCAAACCTGGAACTGACTGCGCCGGTGTACCGGGTCCATTTGAATACATGGAAAATGCTTTGCCTGCATTTCTGATGATGAAAAAAGTCTCTGGATAGCATCTGGATATGGAACAGCCCAAAAATGCATCTAAATGCAAAAGCGCATAAACACGGTTACAAGCGTTTACACGCGGTTACAAGCATTTGGCGTTTGAAACGCCGGTAAACTCTACTCCTGAACGCGATTTTTGTGCTTTCAAAAAAATGCCTGTGACCTCAACTGCCTGTAAACGACGATGTGCACATGGACACATCGGAAAACATTAGGGAGAGGTCAGGGGCTGCTTAAAAAAACGCACAATAGCTCCTGAACGTCACTTTAGCAGCTGCAGTGTACATGAGCCCATAGAAGGACAGCATCTGTTGTTAAAAAAAAAAGTACCTGCCTGTTAGCCCTTACAAAAATAGAATTTACTTCCAATTTAACCGCTTCCCAAACGCCGTATAGCAGAAATACTGCTACAGGACAGCACGGGTATATATACGTGATTTTGCATTTCTGGGCAGGGGGCGCACTCCCTACCCACACCGCCATTCAAGGCCACGGCTGTCAATCACCAGGTCCTAGCTGGTGATTACTCGCCGGCACCAGGTGATTTCCGAGTATCTCCAACGAGGAGAACTGTTTTTTTTGCTAACAGTTCTTCTCCCTGTCAGCTCGGGCACACTGCTTTGGATGGCTGTGCACAGCACAGCCATCCAGAGCAGTGTGCTTACAGTGAAGCACACTGACACCGCCCTCTAGTAAAACACTCCCAGCCAGGGGCGGACTGACAACTCATGGGGCCCCTGGGCAATAGGGGATCATGGGGCCCCTGTGTCCTTGCCCAAACTCAAAAAAGACTATGAAAAAGGTACCAGGGGCATCTCATGGGGCCCCCTACTGACCCCGGGCCCTTGGGCAGTGCCCGAGTTTCCAAATAGTCAGTCCGCCCCTGCTCCCAGCACACAGTTGACCCTTTGATCGCCCCTTATCTTAACCCCTTCCTGCACGGTGTCATTAATACAGTGTCAGTGCTTTTTTTTTTTTTTTAGCACTGATCACTGTATTGGTGTCACTGGGGATGTCAGTGACACCAAGTCAGCCCCCCCCCCCCCTGTGGCAGAATGCCATGTAAATTTTTGGAGTAAATTTATGACAAAATTTAGATTTTTTTTCTATTTTTTTACTGGACATATTTAATAGAAAAAGTAAAAAATAATGTTTTTTTTCTCAAAATTGTCGGTCTTTTTTTTTCTCATAGCGCAAAAAATAAAAAACGCACAGGCAATCAAATACCACCAAAAGAAAGCTCAATTTGTGGAGAAAAAAAGGGTGTAAATTTCATTTGGGTGCAGCGTTGCATGACCGCGCAATTGTCAGTTAAACTAACTCAGCTCCGTATCACAAAAAAATAACCTGGATGGGAAAGGGGGGGGGTAAATCCTCTGGAGGGCAAGTGGTTAAGAGAAAAGAAGTCTTACCCTGCCATCTAGTGGTTAAAATAGGAACAGCTGACTGTGCATGCATTTCTGTGACAGTTCTGCAATTGTTCTGTGCAAACCAAAGTTTTAGTTCCAGTTTCTGGCAAAAGAAAATTAGAGGAACTCTGGAGGTAAATAGCTCTCCAGGAGAACCAATTACAATTTAAAAAAATGCAATGAAGGGGAAAACATTGCCAAAACTAGGGATATTACTTTGACTCCAAACTATATTAATGAATACAATAATGCAGCACAGTGGCTGAATGATTAGCACTTCCATCTGGCAGCACTAGGGTCGTTGGTTCAAATCCCAACCATGGCACCAGCTGCCTGGAGTTTGCATGTTCTCCCTGTGCCTGCGTGGCTTTCCTCCAGGTACTCCAGTTTCCTCCCACACTGCAAAGAAATGCTGGTAAGTTAGTTGGTTCCTATCTAACTTTTTAAAATTTGTTTTTGATCTGTTTAAATCTAAATATTTTACCTTTTCTATCAATAAAAGTGGATCTTTTTAAATACGTTGAATTGCAGTAAAATCCTATAGTTTTTCTTTTTTATCAGGGTTGTTTTGTTTGAATATTCATAATTTAAATCATTTAAAATAATCACATCCCCTGGGAGGAACTGATGACTAGAATTATAAACCTGATCAAGAATATTTTATTTAGAATTTTTGTTTCATATATATTTTTTTATTTTTGTTTTTTACAAAAAAAAATGATAAAAAATAACTAAAAAAATCAACAGAAACATTGGAAATGTTATTGATCGGCAACTACGAACTGAATAATGATGGTTCCAAATTATTAAAGTGATACTAAAGGCCTAATTTGTTTTTTTTAAATAACAAACATGTCTATACTTGCCTGCTGTGTGCGGTGGTTTTGCACAGAGCAGCCCAGATCCTCCTCTTCTCGGGTCCTCCAGGCCCCTCCCTCCTGTTGGGTGCCCCCACAGCAAGCAGCTTGCTATGGGGGCACCCAAACATGCGCACTCCCCAGCCGCCGCTTCATGTGTCCATTCACACACAGAGCCGTGGCTTGGCCCCACCCCCGCCCTCTTCTCATTGGCTCACTGGCTGTGATTGATGGCAGCGGGAGCCAATGGCTGCTGTCTCAGCCAATGAAGAGAGGATAGCTGAGTTTCCAGTGCACATCGCTGGATCCAGAGGGGGCTTAGGTGAGCATTAGTGGGGGGGGGGGCTGGGGGGGATGCTGCACAGAGAAGTTTTTTTCACGTTCATGCATAGAATGCATGAAGGTAAAATCCTTGAGCCTTTAAAACCACTTTATCTACTGCAGTTGGGAACAAACACAAGATACACTCAGCATCTTTCCAAATAACGATTGTGTTTATTTAACGCATTTGAGTTTTTGTATAAACATGCTTATGTAGGTATCACATTAACTTTCTGCCTGGCCTATTGACAGATCAGTGTTCCAGGCCGCTGCCGGTACCATGTGAGCGCTGTGACCAATCACAGCAGATCACATGACAAATGTACACAATGGGTGGCTTCTATTTATTGTGTACTATTGTGCTGATCTCTGTGATTTAATCACAGTGATCACATGTGACAGACAGGGCCAATCACAACCCATCAGTACCATGTGATTAGTTGTGGCCAATCACAGCTAATCATAATAGTACACACTGCATGAAGGGTTTCATTCAGAAAAAATGGTTACTTAAAACAGCGAGTATCTATGATTACACTGTATTTCTTTAGTCACAATATGTAAAAAAAAAAAATGTAGAAAGATGTGATTTAAAAAAAAACAAAAAAAACTTTTACTTTTTTTTTTACATACTGTCGCCAGTCTCCCTGATCACCACCACACCAGTTATATGATAATGCTGGACCAGGGGCGGACTGACAACTCATGGGGCCCCCGGGCAATAGGGGATCATGGGGCCCCTGTGTCCTTGCCCAAACTCAAAAAAGCCTATGAAAAAGGTACCAGGGGCATCTCATGGGGCCCCCTACTGACCCCGGGCCCTCGGGCAGTGCCCGAGTTTCCAAATGGTCAGTCCACCCCTGGCTGGACTGCACTGATGGCAATATGTAAAAAAAAGAAGAAATGTGAAAAAAAAATTTTTAAAAAATGTTTTCATTTTCCAAAAAATTGTGACAAAAATTATAACTTCAAAAATTCTCCATGCCTCTTACTAAACACGTTGGACTGTCTACTTTCCAAAATGGCCGTCAGTAAATCAGGATTGATCAATGTTTAGATATATACCACAGTTTGTAGACCGTATAACTTTCCTTTTCTTTACCTAAATAAATGTAACAGAATACATTTTGGCCTCTGCTATCAGCATATGTCACTTCTGAAAAGTTTTCCTGACATCAAGTGAAAAATGGTGGCGGGGAGGGCACAGCCTGTGATTTGACAGCCTCAGCTCTGTTCTTGTGTGCTGTGTGTAGGGGTGTCCATTATCTCCAGTCAGCTCTCAGAGCTCTCCTCACTGATGTGACTTCAGCTTCCCGCCCCCTGCTTTTAAGAGCTGAGAGATCCTGTGTAAACTCTTCACTTTGATTGGATGTAGGGAACAGACAGCTGCAGATAAACTGGTACAACTTATGTAGGAGGATTTGTTTTATCTCTGTGTGTCACCTGAGGCCAGTCACTTCACGTACATGTGAGGGTTTACAACCACTTTAAGGGCATATTTTAATCCCATGCACAGCATGGAGAGGGAAAGGTTCCACTGTCCCTGCACTGCACAGGAGAAGTGAGCAGAGTGATGACCTAATCATCTAATCTCTAAGACTGGTCATTAAAATGATACTAAAGGTTCAGTTTTTGTATTTTTTTTTTAATAACAAACATGTTATACTTCCCTGCTCTGTGTAATAGTTTTGCACATAGCAGTCCCAATACTCCTATTTTTGGGTCCCCACTGGTGTTACTGGCCCCTCCCCTCCTGTCAGGTGCCCCCAGACCAAATAGCTTGCTATGGGGGCAGCCGAGAAAATGTATTTAGCAGTTTATATTTACTAAAATAATTGCACTTCCATGTTGTGTGTACTGTGGGAGACCAGATATAGTGAATGCAGGGTCCGGGGAGACCAGATATAGTGAATGCAGGGTCCGGGGAGACCAGATATAGTGAATGCAGGGTCCGGGGAGACCGGATATAGTGAATGCAGGGTCCAAGGAGACCAGATATAGTGAATGCAGGGTCCGGGGAGACCAGATATAGTGAATGCAGGGTCCGGGGAGACCAGATATAGTGAATGCAGGGTCCGGGGAGACCGGATATAGTGAC
This sequence comes from Staurois parvus, assembly GCF_062004578.1. NCBI lineage: Eukaryota > Metazoa > Chordata > Amphibia > Anura > Ranidae > Staurois > Staurois parvus. Next base: position 2,534,650 of record NW_028318185.1, on the reverse strand, counting down.
TGCAGGGTCCGGGGAGACCAGATATAGTGAATGCAGGGTCCGGGGAGACCAGATATAGTGAATGCAGGATCCGGGGAGACCGGATATAGTGAATGCGGGGTCCGGGGAGACCGGATATAGTGAATGCGGGGTCCGGGGAGACCGGATATAGTGAATGCGGGGTCCGGGGAGACCGGATATAGTGAATGCGGGGTCCGGGGAGAGCGGATATAGTGAATGCAGGGTCCGGGGAGACCAGATATAGTGAATGCGGGGTCCGGGGAGAGCGGATATAGTGAATGCAGGGTCCGGGAGACCGGATATAGTGAATGCAGGGTCCGGGGAGAGCGGATATAGTGAATGCAGGGTCCGGGGAGACCGGATTTAGTGAATGCAGGGTCCCGGGAGACCGGATTTAGTGAATGCAGGGTCCGGCGTTTAGTAACACTTTACCACCTTTAGCACAATAAATTAAAGATTCCCCAGTAAACAATTTGTTAAAATTATTACCCCAGCTTTCAATGCCGCACTCTCAGTGTTGCTTCCCTGAACTTCCTGTTTTCACAGGAAAGAGTTGACAGTGGGCAGTGCAGTCTCCAGTCATTCAGGGAGGAAGGAGCAGGGGAGTGCCTTGCCATCCTAGGCTGTGGGCTGTGTGTTTCTATTGATGTACACATTGTAGGGAGTCACAACTCTAGTCCCTGCATGCAAGGGTGTCTCCATAGGATGCTGCAAGAGAAAGGAGCCTCCCTGAAACATGAAAGCTGCTGTGGTGAATCACTTGTGTCATTTTCCTTTCTTGCAGATATTTTTGTCCTGGTGGCCTCCATTCCTGTGGTGGCCGTGGGGAAAAATCAGGGAAATGTCTTGGCCACGTCTCTTCGGAGTTTGCGTTTCCTTCAGATCCTGCGGATGCTGCGTATGGACCGGAGAGGAGGGACCTGGAAGCTCCTGGGTTCAGCCATCTGTTCGCATAGCAAGGTCAGTGCTGTAAAGGGGCTAGAATGGAATCCAGGATCAGTATTAACCGTGATGGGGATGAGAAAACTGAAACTGGTGTAAGATGCCTCAGATGTGGTCGGTCCAACTTTCATCTGAATCCCTGTAAAATACATAGGGAGGTCTGATGATCCATGGGTGGAAACTTAAAGCAGTATTAAACCCAAAAGCAAACATTCATTATATTGCAGCTTGCCCAATCTAAGATGTGATGGCTGCATTAGTTTTTTCTTTTTAGGCATTCTTTCTTCTATTTTTACCTGGTGATCTGGCCACTAAGTCTGTTGTTTTTCAGTGGAACAAGCTCTCCTGCAGATGTAGCAGTTAGAGGAGATTGAGGCAAACCATTTACCACTGACAGGGGTGCTTACAATGATCACAAAGGGACAGTTATGGTAAACATAACTCTCCAGCCCTCTCCTTACATGGAAAAACCTTGTTTTTTAGAGTTTTCAGAAAATCACAAGTAAAAATGTAAGCTGAATTTTGTATTTTTTAAGTTATGCTGTATATGCGGTGCGGTATATCGCATGTGATTCGTACGGGAACCGCACCGCATACCTGTACACATCACATGCGATTTGTATGCGGTGTGATTGGAGGCGTACATTTTGTATGGCTCTAATCGCACCGCACCCACACTAAAAGGGGCAGGACCCTTTTTTTGGATCCGCACTAGAATCGGATCACATGGGTATTCACACCTATGCGATCCGATTCTACATATCGCACCGCGTTTTACAGACCGCTTTCGGAGTGTTATTAACATAACATACACACCCGCAGCGGTTCGCATGAACGCGGTGCGTTTCTGATGCGGTGCGGAATTCGCACTGAAAACGCTGCAAATTCCGTGTGAACCAGGGCTTAAAGTGTAAATAGTTTAAACCCAAAAGCAAACATTTACTATATTGCAGCCCATCTTGCATACCAATTCTTAGATGTGATGACTGCATTCATTTTCTTTTTTTAGGCTTGCTTTCTTCTATTTTCAATCTGGTGATCCAGCCAGTAAGTCTGTTGTTTTTCAAAAGAAGCTCTCCACTGAAATGTATGAGTTACAGTGATGGGACAAACCATTTACAACTGAGCAGGGTGCTTTCAATGGTCATCTTTTATTTATGTATAACCTTTATTCCCAAAAGGGAATAAAGTATTAGCTGACATTTGGCTTCAGTTTGTTAGTGTATTTAAATATGCTAGTCCATCTAATACTCCCCTCCCCCTCCATACTAACAATGGTGCCCCCTATGCTCCGTCATCCAGAGTGGGGGAGCGCTCTAATACAGGAGGTGTGCTACTGGCCAGAAAACAAATCCAGCCACCACATCTAATGATTGGTAAGCAGCAAAATAATACATTTTTGGTTGTTTGACCAGGGGCGGACTGACAACTCATGGGGCCCCCGGGCAATAGGGGATCATGGGGCCCCTTTGTCCTTGGCCAAACTCAAAAAAGCCTATGAAAAAGGTACCAGGGGCATCTCATGGGGCCCCCTACTGACCCCGGGCCCTCGGGCAGTGCCCGAGTTTCCAAATGCTCAGTCCGCCCCTGCACAGCACACAGTTAACCCTTTGATCACCCAGATGTTATCCCTTTCCTGCCCAGTGTCATTAGTACAGTGTCAGTGCTTTTTATTAGCACTGATCGCTGTATTTGTGTCACTGGAGATGTTAGTGACACCAAGTCAGTTCCCCCGCAGTGTCAGAATGTCCTCATGGGGCCCCCTACTGACCCCGGGCCCTCGGGCAGTGCCCGAGTTTCCAGATGGTCAGTCCGCCCCTGTGCTTGACGTTACTAATTGAAAGGTCAGTCTCCAGTTGGAAATGTGGGATTTTACCCCAGGTGCATGTTATTACTTGATTGATTAAAGTGTACTTATGCAGGCCATACATGGTTCGAATTCCGAACGTTTTTTCCGTCCGAAAATCGAAAACGTCGTTCGCTCGGTAATCGGATGGTGCAGTCAATGATTTTGAAAATCGGCCGACCAAGTCATAAAGGTCACCCCATATAGCAGGAGAAACTTCTGTTCCTTCCAGGTCACGGCTCATGCGCATATTCTTTTCAGAAAAACGATCGTACGATTTGACCATCATTGAGTCGAAAATCGGTCGTTTTTCACAAATTTTCAAACGTGCCCGATCACCGAAAAGGGGAGGAACCACAAAAATCAGCCGGTGACCTTGACCCACTATCAAAACGAAAATCGGCTGATTATTCTTAGGTCCATATTTTGGACAAAAAATCGGTTGAATTTCGACCTATGTATGGCCGGCCCTAGTGGGTAGCTGGTATCTGCAGACAGATCACATCAAATATAAAATGTGTTTTATATTTACCACTGGCAACCAGCAGGTGGCTAACTGTAAATTAGGACATTTTAGATTTGTAGTGACACCATAGTTATGAACAATTGTGTTCTGATTTGTGTGATGCCTCCAGTATGTATGTACATCCCGCAGTGCAATTCTCATCATGCATACCATTCCCTTGCAGGAACTCATCACAGCCTGGTACATCGGGTTCCTGACGCTCATCTTGTCCTCCTTTCTTGTTTACTTGGTGGAGAAAGACGACCATGAAATGAACGAGAAAGGGGAAACCAAAGAGGATTTTGAAACGTATGCCGATGCCCTTTGGTGGGGGTTGGTGAGTAGTGCAATCAAGTGAAATTTTCATATGTTATCGCCACTTTTCTCAACATCAGAGAGTAACTGGCACTTGGGGATCTCCGAGGATTTGCGACGGGGGAGAGACCTGTATGTAAACAATACAGATCTCTCCCCTGTCAGCTCCTGAACACTGCTTTGTATGGCTCTGCATAGCACAGCCGCGTAAAGCAGTGTGCATGCAGTGATGCACAAACACAGCCAACATCATAAAACAGCACACAGCACCAGGGGCGGACTGACAACTCATGGGGCCCCCGGGCAATAGGGGATCATGGGGTCCCTGTGTCCTTGCCCAAACTCAAAAAAGCCTATGAAAAAGGTACCAGGGGCATCTCATGGGGCCCCCTACTGACCCCGGGCCCTAATTTAATTTTTTATTAAATTTTTTCTTTTTTTTACTATTTTATTTTTCAGCACACTGTGACCAAAGCAATACAGTGTTACCATAGTAACATTGAACTACTCTGGGCAAGTGATCAGGATTTAATTTTTTTTTAACACATTATGATTGCTAATACCAATGTATTTCACTGATATTTGCAATCATTGTTACTGAATGAAGCTGATTCATTCAGTCTTTTGTTGTGATTAGTTGTGATTAGGCAGAGCTGATCACATGATACAGATGGGCTGTGATTGGCCCTGTCTGTACCATGTGAATGCTTTGATCAATCACAGCTAACACAATTGTATACAATGGATGGCATGACAGGAAGCCATCCATTGTATACAATTGACATGTGATCTGCTATGATTGGTCACAGTGGTCTTATGACACAGGCAACTGGACGGTGTAGTGATATGTCATCAGCTGTGTCCCGTGGACACAGCTGGTGAAAGATCGCGCCACTGCGCGGCCCCTTGAGCGGCTTGTTTTGACAGGACGTCATATGATGTCCAGTCACAACGGCGAGTGTCCCGCCCAGCCGTCAATCTGCTACTGGCTGGGTGGGAAGGTGTTAATAACAAAAAGGTCTATTTTGTTGCAAAATGTGTCCCACAATCCTGCTAATTTCTCAAACATCACAACTGGTGGAGCATGCGGGCAGACATAGAAACAAAAATTTAAGAACATATACCCTTTGGACCTAGAAGTGGAGGAAATAATGAAGTAACTGCCAGGCTAATGCAGCATAGGAGCAGACCAATGCAGGACAATGCCTGGCCAGTGAGGCACTCCAGAAAAGTATGGAGGCTCAGCAAAATAATGTAGAGGTTGGGATAACCACCATGCAGGAAACCAAAGCAGCACAAATACAAATTTTACCCAAGGCAGCACAATTACTACCTCAAAGTTGTGAGCCAATGATTGTTGCCCCAGCTCACACAGGTACCATAAAAAGTATTTATTTTAGCTTCCTGCAGTCCCCTGTACAGCAGGACTTGGAGGACCAGTGGTGCCAGGCTCTGTGGCATTGAAGTAAGGTGTCAGTCTAATACTGCTGACATGAGTTAAGAGTAGTTTGGTCATATATGTAGTTCACCTATGTATGACGTTGTTGGCTGGCATTTAGTTTTAATCCAGACATATCATGGATCGTGTCTATTCATAGTCATCCCTCTTCATACATGTCAAAACTTGGACAGCTGCTAGGTAGAAGAGACGCAGAGAAGTGAGATTACTTTTCACAGTAAACAACAAATGTATGGACTAGCTGTGATGTCTACTAGTTTAAAACCTTTCCCGCTGACAGACATCACATTTATCATAGTATTAGCACAGTGGCTAAATGGTTAGCACTTCTGCCTGGCAGTACTAGGGTCATTGGTTCAAATCCCAGTAATGGTACACCCTGCCTGGAGTTTGCATGTTCTCCCTGTGCTTGTGTGGGTTTCCTCTGGGTACTCCGGTATCCTCTCACACTCCAAAGACATGCTGGTAGGTGAATTGACTCCTGTCTAAATTGGCCCCAGTATGTGTATGTATGAATGTGAGTTATGGACCTTAGATTGTACACTCCTTGAGGGTTAGGGACTGATGTGAATGTACAATATATATGCAAAGCGCAGAGTAAATTGACAGCACTATATAAGTACCTGAAATAAACAAATAGACAATAGTATGGTAGTTTTTGTAATTAGAAATTTGGTATTATCAAAATAATATAAATATTGATGGCTATAATTGTTGCAATTGGTTTGTAGATCACTCTCGCTACAATTGGCTATGGGGACAAGACTCCGAAGACCTGGGAGGGACGACTGATTGCGGCTACCTTTTCTTTGATTGGTGTTTCATTTTTTGCACTTCCTGCTGTAAGTTTTTTCCACGCGGTAAACTAAATGTCCAGAAATTATGCGTTATCACCAAAAGATAACACTGGTCTCTGTTGCAGTCAATTTCGTTCAGAGATTGTATTATATTTTTGTTTAACCCCTTCCTGCCAAGTGTACACATACTGTATATGCAGCTTCGCAAAAGTGGGTCTTTATCGGTGGGGCCGCATATATGTGCTGCTATGTTTGTGCGGAGACTGTGCTCCCAGTGCAGAGACTGAGCTGTCAGTGACAGCTCTGGGTCTCATACTCAGGGCTGCTGATAAAGCAGTACAGCCGGCCCTCCTCTACTGGGCTCGGGCCTCATCAGTTCAAAAGGGAGGCCCGGAAACCTGCCAGGCTGTACGGTTTTGAGACGCTTGAGGATCCCCTTTTAGCACTGCCGGCTTTCTCTCTCCGGCCGTGCTGCAAGGGGATCGGTTCTTGTTTTCTCTTCCACCTGCTGTTGGGCCCCCCTGTGTCCCCCACCCCCCCACTTTCCTGCAGCGCTGCCAGCTTTCCTCCTCTCCCACTGACAGTTGCTGAGGGCATACAGGGGGATGTTCCAGTATGGAGAGCAGGGCCTGGTATGTATGCCATAATTACTGGCCCTTCCTTTCCTGAATGAACACAGTGAGTGATTGTCACCAATTGCTGCTGTGTCCTTTCATCACTGAAGCATAGTAAACTGTCTTTACAATGCTTCAGTTTGTGAATGACCAGAAAGCCTCCAAGCGCTTCCTATTCATTCTTCTGTGCAGCTGAGGCTGCAGAAAAAGGGACTGATGAACCTATGCCCTCAGTTCCTTTCTCAGTCTCAAATGTGAGACATCAGGGGTCTGTTTAGACATGCGGTAATTCACCAAAGCCCCCCAACAGGTCAGTTAAAATTTTTTTTTTTTAAATAAGTAGATAATACAATTCTAAAGAAAAAACTTTAAAAATTTTAATTTCTTAAACATAATAATAAAAAAAGGCTCATTCACGTGTGCTTTGCTGTCTGAAGAACAGTCAGCATTTGGATCACTCTCCAGAGAGCATTGAGGAGACATATTGCCTGCTTGAACCCGCGCTAACCCACCAAAACCGCGTGCTTGCAGAGCAGTGCTATTCACTTGAATGGGCCCTGCTATATGAGGGTATACTTTCTGCCATGGATACAAATGGAAAAACAGAAAAAGGGCACACTGACCTAGTGCATTATCGTTTAAAATAATTTATTGAAGAAACAAAAATAGGTATCATACTCACAATGGACATAATAACACAGGCATGTCAAACTGAACAAGATGTATGATCCAAACAACATCTGAGTCCATACGATGGAACCCTGGATGACCAACTGGCTAACGCGTTTCGAGGACACAACCTCTTCCTCAGAGACTCCTGTAGTGTTGGCTCTCAGGAAGAGGTTGTGTCCTTGAAACGCGTTAGCCAGTTGGTCATCCAGGGTTCCATCGTATGGACTCAGATGTTGTTTGGATCATACACCTTGTTCAGTTTCACATGCCTGTGTTATTATGTCCATTGTGAGTATGATACCCATTTTGTTTCTTCAATAAATTATTTTAAACAATCATGCACTAGGTCGGTGCGCCCTTTTTCTGTTTCTCCATTTGTATCCAGTGTATTTGGACCACCCCAGTCTGTTGAGGGCAGCAAGCAGTGCATATTCCAGAACATTCCTATTGGGTCTACTGAGTCCTTTCCTAGCGCAGGAGTAAAGTGTTTGTTGTGTTGGATACTTTCTGCCATGGCTGATAGGCATGGCATCATGGTCGTGGCATTAGCGAAAATATCATTTGATATTCCCAGGAAGGGGGAGGGGTGTTTGGGGGGCTGCCATGTAGGGTGCACAGCTTTGTGATTTCTAACAGCAGCCCTGCTCATGCTAATGATCGGGAACCAGGAGCGTGTGTTCCTGATTACCTAAACGCTGTGACTCTGGCTGTCATTCAAGCCAGAGGAAAAACACTGTTTAGTGGAGGACAGTGCCACGGAGAAGGTGAGTGAAAAGCGAAATTTTTATATTTAAAATTGCAGGGTAATTTATTTTTTTATTGAAAAGAAGACTTTGTTTCTCTTGTGTTCTTGAAATTATATTGGGCAGTTTTTGAAAAATAAAACAACAAATATCTTTTTAGAATTACCCAGATTGGCAGAATACTTATTTTTTGGTTTATCTAGATATTGTCGAGAATCATTTTTTGTTTTTGTTTGTTTTAGGGGATTTTGGGCTCTGGTTTGGCTCTTAAGGTACAAGAACAACATCGACAAAAACATTTCGAAAAGCGAAGGAAACCAGCAGCCGAGCTAATCCAGGTTAGATATATTTTATCAAACGTTTCAAACTAGATCCTAAAATATAAATGTAGTAGTGTGCCAACCAGCGGAGATTACTGTGTGATTAAGCCCCAGGACGTTTGGCCTTTGCTCCTAATCTCCTAAAATGCTTTTCCTCCTGGCAGTAGCGTTTTGGCAGAAAAAACACTTGCCACTTGTAAATGCACGTAATGCGTTTAGGCTCATCGAGGGCTTGGGTGTTAATTCATTAATTGGCCAGAAAAATAATTTAATCAGGCCAATGAAACAAATTAACGCTTAAGTGGTAAACACACCCAGCTTTGGCACGCATTTACACACGTCAAGCATTTTTTCTGCCAAAATGCTGCTGCTCCTGGTTGCAGTGTGCCAAAATGCAGGAGAATGTGTTGCAAATAAGGGGGGCGCATCAAATTTTTGTTATGTCAAAGAGTGCTGGTAGCCTGATTATTTCAGCACAAATCTTAAATTATATATCCTCCATGCTGTAATTCACAAAGCGCAGCGCTCTTCTAAACCAATAATTAACCATTTGCCGCCCGCCCTATGGCCGAATGGCGGCCGGCAAATGTCATCAGCGTTCTGGGTGGACGCCATATGGCATCCTCCCGCACATGCGCAGATTGCGCTCCTGCAGAGCCGTGCAGCGGCGCGATCTGTCACCGGACGTGTACCTTGGACACGGCCGATGACAGATCTGAGTACCGGCCCCCGTTGCCGGTACCATGTGACCTGCTGTGACCAATCACAGCAGGTTACATGACAGTTGTATACAATAGATGGCTTCATTCATGCCATCCATTGTATACTAGTGTCTAGCTGTGAATGGTCACAGCTAATCACATGTACCTGTCATGTGATTAGCTGTGGCCAAATCACAGCTAAGCACACAAAAAAAAAAAAAACATGAATGAATCGATGTCATTCAGGTAAATGCTTGCTTATAGCAAAGTAATTCTTTGCTATAAACAAATTGTGTAAAAAAAAAAAAAAAAAAAAAAAAAAAATACTGATTACTTTGGTCATAGTGAAATATGAAAAAAAAATCTTAAAAAATTAATAACAAATAATAATAAATATATATATTTTTTTTTTTCATACTGTCACCAGTCAGTGTCCCTGATCACCACCATGCCAGTTATATGATGACGCTGTACTGCACTGGTGACAATATGTAAAAAAAAAATAGTGAAAATAATTTTTTAAATTTTTTTCATTTTCCGAACAATTATGACAAAAAAAATACAACTTCAAAAAACTTGCCATGCCTCTTATGAAGTACGTCAGACTGTCTACTCTGCAAAAAGGGGTCATTTGGGGGATATCTGTACTGTTCTGACATTCTTGGACCTCAAGAAATTAGATTGGCTGTCAGTACTTCAGGATTGATCAATTTTCAGATCTATACCATAGTTTGTGAATTCTATAACTTTCCTACAAACTAAAAAATACATCCTAATTTGGGTTATTTTCACCAAAGACATGTAGCAGAATACATCTCGGCCTAAATTTATGAAGAACAATTATTTATTTGTAAACTTTTATAACAGAAACAAAGAAAAACGTGTGTTTTTTTTCAAAACTTTTGGCCTTTTTTTGTTAATTTAGCAAAAAATAAAAACCCCAGGGGTGATTAAATACCACCAAAAGAAAACTCTAGTTGTGTGAAGAAAATGATAAAATTTTAGTTTGTGTACAATGTTGTATGACCACGCAATTGTCATTCAAAGTGTGAGAGCGCTGAAACCTGAAAACTGGCCTGGGCAGGAAGGTGTAAAATTGCTCGGTATTGAATTGGTTAACACAATAAATAAAAATAAAAGTGAGCAACAAAAATAAAAGTCCATCATATGCAAATTAACTGCGCTCAAGCGTTAAAAAAAACAAAAGTCAACAAAATGTGCGAAAAGTGCTTCCAGAAATCAAAGGCACCCCCTGATCCAGTAGGGCTGAAGGGAAGCGCCTCAGAGATCCAATAAAGGTGAAATGGAGTACAAATACAACTTCAGAGCAACAAATAACTCCTCCGATTCCTGTGTATACCAGTGCTGCTGACACTTACATGCGTTTCCACACACAAAAGATATGTCATAAAATAGTGCCGCGCATATTTCTCTATAACCTTATATATGAAAGCCAAACCATGTGATTATGCAACAATGATGAATACATTAAATACAACTTAAAAGTCCATAATATGTGCTTGATCCGTGCGTTTATAATTTGTTCACAAAACAGGTGCTCTTTATTGTTTATATCCACATATATTCCTATAGGTGCTCCTCCACCAGAGACATACATATATACGCTCGCCTCCTTTTATGACCCAAATAGCATAGGTCAAATACCACCTTTCCCTTTTAACCCGGGTAGGTATACTGTATGGATGACTCCACTTTCCTCCTCCTTTGCAGCTATAACAGCTTCAACACTTCTGGGAAGGCCGTCCACAAGGTTTAGGAGGGTGTCTATGGGAATGTTTGACCATTCTTCCAGAAGCACATTTGTCAGGTCAGGTACTGATGTCGGATAAGAAGGCCTGGCTCACAGTCTCCGCTCTAATTCATCCCAAAGGTGTTCTATCAAGTTGTGGTCAGGACTCTATGCAGACCAGTCAAGTTCCTCCACCCCAAACTCACTCATCCATGTATTTATGGACCTTGCTTTGTGCACTGGTGTGCAGTCATGTTGGAATAGGAAGGGGCCATCCCCAAACTCTTCCCACAAAGCTGGGAGCATGACATTGTCCTAAATGTCTTGGTATGCTGACGCCTTAAGAGTTCCCTTCACTGGAACTAAGGGGCCAAGCCCAACCCCTGAAAACCAAACCCCACCATAATCCCCCCTCCACCAAACTTTACATTTGGCACAATGCAGTCAGGCAAGTACTGTTCTTCTGGCAACCACCCAAACTTCTGATGGAGACGTCCATCGGATTGCTAGACAGAGAAGAGTGATTAGTCACTCCAGAGAGCACGTCTCCACTGCTCTAGAGTCCAGTGGTGGCGTGCTTTACACCACTGCATTCGTGGCTTATTGCACAGGTTGAAACCTATCACGGTACCACATTTTAATTCACAGAGCTCCTGAGAGCGACCCATTCTTTCACAAATGTTTGTAGAAGCAGTCTGCATGCCTAGGGGCTTGATTTTATACACCTGTGGCCATGGAGGTGATTGGAACACCTGAATCCAGTGATTCAGAGGGGTGTCCCAATACTTTTGGCAATATCGTGTAGATGCTGAAACAGAGCTCTGACCCTCTGCTCCTCTCCAATTTCAATTAAGTTATAAGTAGACAGGCATCACAATCCAAAAGCTGCAGCAATCACAATGTCGACAATGCTTTCCTTATGGCCGGTGGCCGCTAAGTGTGGTGACGTCACGTTAGGCACCGCCCAATGTGTTTCGTCATACACTTGACATCGTCAGGGGCATGGCACTTGAGCATAGTTAATTTGCATATGTTACAAATGTGAAAATAACTTAAGCACTACTATGAAAAGATCAAAGATTACTATGTAACTATAACAGTAGCTACTAGTGCACAAAACCCATGTCTCAAAAGGTGGGCAAATACAAAATCTTCAATATATTATATATGTATATAATATCTGTGCAGCGCTACACCATAATATTGGTGTAATAAAGTGAAAAACCATGCAAACAAAAATAACAAACATAAAACAATATAAAGTTAAAAGTCCAGAAAGTTTCTTCTTAAACAATTCTTCTTCCTGTGACCACCAGGTGCAGCTAACACAAAATAGGTGCACTATTCCGCCACCCAATATCCGCTCACCTCCAGCAGTCTGACTCTGAAGATCAACTTGATAAATGGTAACTCCAAATCGCTCACCCCAATAGACCCTTTTAATCAGCAGTAATCCTCATAAACAAAAAAACTTAACATAGTGTTTTACCCTTTAAAAGTTTTATTTTCACAGCACTCACATTTGACAGGTGTCGGACTGCACCAAGTATAATTCGCATCCACTGAAAACTCCTCATACCCAAGACATCTGTAATCATCCACGTCAGCAAAGCCAGTAACAAAGATAAATGCTCCAGCCAGTCATAAGACTATGGTATATTAGTAATATCAGGTCTTATATATGATAACAAATGTGCCTCACAGTCTGGAGAGTCCTGGAGCAGTATGTATCTTTGCTGAGCACTAAGCCGATCATTCGCTGCATCGTGACATCATCCTCAAGCTCCTCCCCGACGCATTTCGTCTCTGATCACGTGACTTTATCCAGGACTATCCAGACTGTGAGACAAATTTGTTATCATATACTATAGGGCCCGATATTGCTAATTTACCATGGTCTTATGACTGGCTGGAGCATTTATCTTTGTCACTGGCTTTGCTGGCGTGAATGATTGCAGATTTCTTGGGACTGAGGTGTTTTCAGTGAATGCTCATTATACTTGGTGCGGTCTGGCACCTGTCAAATGTGAGTGCAAAAGTGTACATCTCTGTGAAAATAAAGCTTTTAAAGGGTAAAAGACTGTTAAGTTTTTTGTTTATGAGAATTACTGCTGTTTGGAGTGAGTGATTTGGAGTTACCATTTATCAAGTTGGTCTTCAGAGTCCAAATTATTGGGGCCAAAAGTGCGGTTAGACCAAACATTGTATGATGTGAGTTCACACTGCTGGAGGTGAGCGGATATTGGGTGGCGGAATAGTGCACCTATTTTGTGTTAGCTGCACCTGTTGGTCACAGGAAGAAGAATTGTTTAAGAAGAAACTTTCTGGACTTTTAACTTTGTATTGTTTTATGTTATTTTTGTTTGCATGGTTTTTCACTTTATTACACCAATATTATTGTATAGCGCTGCACAGATATTATATACAGTGGGGCAAAAAAGTATTTAGTCAGCCACCAATTGTGCAAGTTCTCCCACTTAAAAAGAGGAGAGAGGCCTGTAATCGGCATCATAGGTAGACCTCAACTATGAGAGAAAAAATGAGAAAAAAAATCCAGACAATCATATTGGCTGATTTGGAAAGAATGTATTTGGAAATTATGGTGGAAAATAAGTATTTGGTCACCTACAAACAAGCAAGATTTCTGGCTCTCACAGACCTGTACCTTCTTCTTTAAGAGGCTCCTCTGTCCTGCACTCATCACCTGTCCACAACCTCAAACAGTCACACTCCAAACTCCACTATGGTGAAGACCAAAGAACTGTCGAAGGACACCAGAAACAAAATTGTAGACCTGCACCAGGCTGGGAAGACTGAATCTGCAATAGGCCAGCAGCTTGGTGTGAACAAATCAACTGTGGGAGCAATAATTAGAAAATGGAAGACATACAAGACCACTGATAATCTCCCTCGATCTGGGGCTCCACGCAAGATCTCATCCCGTGGGGTCAAAATGATCACAAGAACGGTGAGCAAAAATCCCAGGACCACACGGGGGGACCTAGTGAATGACCTGCAGAGAGCTGGGACCAACGTAACAAAGGCTACCATCAGTAACACACTACGCCGCAAGGGACTCAGATCCTGCAGTGCCAGACATGTCCCCCTGCTTAAGCCAGTACATGTCCGGGCCCGTCTGAAGTTTGCTAGAGAGCATTTGGATGATCCAGAAGAGGATTGGGAGAATGTCATATCGTCAGATGAAACCAAAATAGAACTGTTTGGTAGAAACACAACACAACGGGTTTGGAGGAGAGAGAATGCTGAGTTGCATGCAAAGAACACCAAACCTACTGTGAAGCATGGGGGTGGCAACATCATGCTTTGGGGCTGTTTCTCCGCAAAGGGACCAGGATGACTGATCCATGTACAAGACAGAATGAATGGGGCCATGTATCGTGAGATTTTGAGTGCAAACCTCCTTCCATCAGCAAGGGCATTGAAGATGAAATGTGGCTGGGTCTTCCAACATGACAATGATCCCAAACATACCGCCCGGGCAACGAAGGAGTGGCTTCGTAAGAAGCACTACAAGGTCCTGGAGTGGCCTAGCCAGTCTCCAGATCTCAACCCTATAGAAAACCTTTGGAGGGAGTTGAAAGTCCGTGTTGCCCAGCGACAGCCCCAAAACATCACTGCTCTAGAGGAGATCTGCATGGAGGAATGGGCCAACATACCAGCAACAGTGTGTGCCAACCTTGTGAAGACTTACAGGAAACATTTGACCTCTGTCATTGCCAACAAAGGATATATAACAAAGTATTGAGAAGAACTTTTGATATTGACCAAATACTTATTTTCCACCATAATTTGCAAATAAATTCTTTCCAAATCAGCCAACGTGACTGTCTGGATTTGTTTTCTCATTTTGTCTCTCATAGTTGAGGTCTACCTATGATGCCAATTACAGGCCTCTCTCATCTTTTTAAGTGGGAGAACTTGCACAATTGGTGGGTGACTAAATACTTTTTTGCCCCACTGTATAATCTGTGTGTGTATATGTGTGTGTGTGTGTGTGTGTGTATATATATATATATATATATATATATATATATATACACACAGATATATATATATATATATATATATATATGTGTATATGTATGTGCGTGTCCGCATATATATATATATATATATATATATATATTTATATATATATATGTATGTGTCTGTGTGTGTATGTGTATATATATATATATATATATATATATATATATACACACACATATATACACACAGATTATACAGTGGGGCAAAAAAGTATTTAGTCAGCCACCAATTACACTGTATGTTGAAATGTGTTTTTTATATATTACAAAATATATGAAAAATATTTTTAAAAATATTCTTCAGATTTTTTTGAACATATAAAAAAGTAATTTTAACATATATTTTTACATATTTTTGTAAATGCATTCCAAAAATGTAGATTAAAAGTATTTTTAAAGACATACAGTATACTTGAACTTGTATTTTTTAACTATTTTTCATATATTTTGTAATATATGAAAAACACATTTCAACATACAGTATGTATGTATGTTTATATGGGTATGTGTGTTTATGTGTGTGTGTATGTGTGTATATATATATATATTATACATATTGATTACAGCCAAAATTGTAGTATTTCAAATATATGTCTATATATATATATATATATATATATATATATATGGGAAGGATATATTTAAAATATATTTTTTTCCATGTGGGTGTCCTGGCCGCACCTGCGTATTGGTGCCCCATAGACTTCTATGGTGCTGTGTCCAAAGGCCGGGATGCTTTGAGACAGTCCCATAATAGACGTCTACAGGGCACTAATGTGTAGGTACGGCGAAGACAGTGAAACTGGATGTGGTGCTGGATGTAAACAAACAGCATACCCACAGCTGTCATATCAAGATAAGTATGGAGGGGGGTGGGGGGCTAGGGTAGGTCTGGGGATATGGGAAAAAAGGATAAATTCACTTTTGTTTTAAAGGGCACGTATCCTTTTAAGCACACTGGACTGAATACCCTTTAACCTTTTTTAGTGCCCTAGGAAATCAAAATACATGTTTGCATGCAACCCACAAAATGTTCACCTACATGTATTATGTATTACAGCTGAAGGAAGTATAATTTTTTTCACTTTGCTGATTTTGTGTCACTTTAGTCTGCCTGGAGATTTTACGCCACAAATCTGAGCAGGCTCGATCTTATCGCCACCTGGCAGCACTACGAATCGATCGTCCAGTTTCCGTATTTTAGGTAAGTAGAAGAGTTCATATCATGACCTTTCTATAATTCGTACCAAAACCCTTTGTATGACTTCATACGTCAGCATGCTCCTTTTTTATTCTTAGTTTAATAGGTTTCCTGTACTTCTTAAAAGTAGTGGGTATAGGGTGCGAGAATGGTGGGGTGTTTTAAAGTTTTACTAAACCCAGGGCCCTGCATTCACTATATCCGGTCTCCCCGGACCCTGCATTGACTATATTCGGTCTCCCCGTTCCCTGCATTGACTATATCTGACCTCCCGGACCCTGCATTCACTATATCAAGTCTCCCGGGACCCTGCATTCACTATATCTGGTCTCCTTGGACCCAGCATTCACTATATCAGGTCTCCTGGGACCCAGCATTCACTATATCAGGTCTCCCCGGACCCTGCATTCACTATATCTGGTCTCCCCGGACCCTGCATTCACTATATCTGGTCTCCCCGGACCCTGCATTCACTATATCTGGTCTCCTTGGACCCAGCATTCACTATATCTGGTCTCCCCGGACCCTGCATTCACTATATCTGGTCTCCCCGGACCCTGCATTCACTATATCTGGTCTCCCCGGACCCTGCATTCACTATATCTGGTCTCCCCGGACCCTGCATTCACTATATCAGGCCAATCAGATGATCACATGCAGAGTAGTAAGCAAGATATCACTTCTGACATCATTGCTTACTACATGTGAAATCTGTGAATGATCACAGAGGTCACATGATACAAGGCTATTCACAACAGCCTTGTACCATGTGACAAGCTGTGATTAATTACAGCTCACACAGTAGTTCTCAATGGCTGCAAGAATGCAGCCAGAGAGAAAGAGAAATGATTGCTTTTACAGCCTTTATGGGTGTAAAAGCAATCCATGTAAAAAAAAAAAAAAAATCTTCATCACCCCCCACAAGTAGTACTGTACTGCTAGGGTGACAGTATGTAAAAAACAAAAAAAAAAAAAAAACATAATAATAATATAAAAATGTTTAAAAACAATGTTTAAAAATTAAAATTTTTTGGTTATAAACTAATTTGGCTTATTTTTTTTTTTCTACTAAAAAGATAACGGAATAGATTTTGGCCAAGATTTAGGATGAAATATTATTTATTTGCAAAATTTTATAAGAAAAACACTTTTTTTCAAAATTTTTGGACTTTTTTATTTACATAGCAAAAAAAAAATAAAAATCCCAGTGGTGAATAAATACCACCAAAATAAAGCTTTATCTGTCTCAAAAAAATGCTAAAAAATTCATATGGGTACAGTGTTGCATGACCGCGCAATTGTCATTCAAAGTGTGATAGCGCTGAAAGCTGAAAATTGGCCTGGGCAGGAAGGGGGTGAAAGTGTCCGGACTGGAAGTGGTTAAAGGGCAGCAAGGCGAGAACTATCCGAGAAAAGCAAGGATGAGAATGTAGCCAACTGTTCTCTTTGAGCTCACTCTCAAGCCCAGGAGATTTTGTGTTTGTCATCACTCTGTTCAGTCTCAGAAGTGCAGAGAAGAGGAAGAGGAGCGGAGATTTCAAACCTGGATCACTAGACCGGCTGCATGGGTACTGACAAATCGGCATCCACGGAGAGAAGTACAGCAGGGACCGAGGAGAGGGTGGAAAGGGTGTACAGTGTTCACCTTTTTTTTTTTTTCCAAAATAAAGTTTATTGAATATATGAGATAAATGAGGAATACAGATACTGGGCGGAAGAGAACGGAACATTCGGAAACAAAAAAAACCAAAAAACAACCCAAAACATCCAAAAGCAATCGCATAAACATTGAACATCAATCAATTGCATTAATAGCATCACGTGTCATATGATATTTAGTTATCCAACATACATAAAGGATACAATTCAAAAATAAAGGGGGCCTGTCCCCAAGAATCAATATCTTTCCAAAGTCTTCATCTGTCTAGTGTTTGGGAGTCATCTATATTGCCTAATATATGGTTGGAAGCATAAAAGTAGGGCAGCACAGTGGCTAAATGGTTAGCACTTCCGCCTGGCAGTACCAGGGTCGTTGGTTCAAATTCCAATCACAGCACCACCTGCCTGGAGTTTGCATGTTCTCCCTGTGCCTGCGTGGATTTCCTCCAGGTACTCCAGTTTTCTCCCACACTCCAAAGACATGCTGGTAGGTGAATTGGCTCCTGTCTAAATTGGCCCTAGTATGTGTATGTATGAATGTGAGTTAGGGACTTTAGATTGTACGCCCCTTGAGGGTTAGGGACTGATGTGACTGTACAATATATATGTAAAGTGCTGTGTAAATTAACGGCGATATAGAAGTACCTGAAATAAATAAATAAAAGTAAATATGTCTACATAACTGTGAGTTTAACTTACCTTTTTAATTTTTTCTGTAAAAGTAAACTAACACTTTAAGGCCTCATTCACACTGGATGTTTTGCTCTTTCCTCCGGGCAGCAGTGTTTTGGCAGAAAAAACGTGTGAAAGTGTGTAGCACATTTAGGTGCTGTGACGGGAGTCACTTTGGGTGGGGGGCCCATGGAACCCAGCACACTTTGGAGAGGTGGGGAGACCCCTGTCTCAGCTTCCCATATCCCTATTATGTGTAAGTCACCCTGTACCTGTTAGGGGTACAGGGTGATCTGTCCTAATATTGTGTAGACATGTCTAGGAGATAGGTGGGGTGGGGGTTACGGATTGTTTGGTGTTGTGTGGCATCCCATTGTTTCTCTTGCTTAAGAGCAAACTATTATGGGATGTATGTGTTTATGTGTATTAGCTCAGTGGGGGGGGGGGGGTCTCCAGCAGCTCTCCCTCCTAATGGGACTGTCTGCTGGTGTGAAGTTTAAATAGCTGTGGTGTCTGTCTGTCAGTGTTCGGACAGGGAAGCGGTAGTCTAACGGAAGTACCCAAGCGCAGTCTGGGGTCGGTTCCGTTACAGGTGCGTCAAGCACTTGGGCATTAATTAATTTAATTGGCGAGAATAATAATTTATTCTGGCATCTGAAATGACTTAATGCTCTAGCATTAAACACGTCTAAATGCATCTAGCATTAATGCGCATTTAGACGTGTTTAGAGGCGGCAAACGTTTTTTTCTGGCAAAACACCGCTGCTCCCGGATTTACTGGCAGTGCACTTTTTTTCTGCCTCTAAACTCCTCTAAAAGCCCATATGTGCATGGACACACATGCTAACCTGCAGGGGCGTTTAGAGGCAGAAAAAGAAAATGCCAGGTGTGCCGAAAAAACATCCAGTGTGCATAAGGCCTAATATAACAATTTCACTCAAAAGACATTCCAATGCACTTATAAAGCCTGTATAAAACACAATACCCACTCTTAGATAAAACAACACTCAAAAATCAAAAATACAGTAAAACAAATAAAGCAGCTTGCACATGAAAGGCGATATTGCAAATGTAAACAGAAAAAATGCAGCGCTAATTGAAAACTATAAAAATGTTAGAAATAAAAGTCCATACAGGTCCTCAAATAAATGAAGTGAGATGAAAGAAAAGATTCTGATCTTGTGAACCATCACCATACACCCGAATAAATTTGCCCCTTACCGGGCGCTTTGACCGCATAACACCGGTCAGTAAGCGCAGTGTAATAAGGAATCAGTATGGCAGGTAGAAATCCTCTCACAGTTATAGGATAGTTCCTCTGCTTTAAAAATCTCCAAACCCTGTGACTCCCCTAGGGGCAGGGGTCTTATTTCAGATGTGTATCGTCAACTCTTGGCTAGCTCTTCTCCCACACCCCCTCTCTACAGACAAAAATGGGACACTGACATTGGTATCACCTTTTCAGATGAGGATTGGGATTCCATGGTGGATAACATGTGTAAGAGCTCCAGATCCCTTTCGGTCCGTGAGACAGCCCTCAAGGTATTAACCAGATGGTATTATACCCCATCCAGACTACATGTCTTGTATCCAAACACATCTAACCTATGTTTTCGTGGCTGCGGCCTTACAGGTACTCTGGTGCATACATTTTGGACCTGTCCAGGACTCTCTTTGGTGTGGTATAGGATCTCGGAGGTGGCTTCTGCAATGGCGGGGGTTCCGGTGCATCTGACTGTGCAGTCCTGCCTACTGGGAGCCCAAATCTCGGGAGTTCACACTGAGGTTATGAGGCTAATCCATACCATTTGTATATCCACCCTATGGGCTATTGCCCTACACTGGAAGTCCCTCACAGCAACATTGGCTTCTGTTCTGCATAGGATTGATGCTGTGATGCTCATGGAGAGAATTCATTACACTTTACTGGACAAGATGCACTTATTTGATAGAAAATTGGAAATTTGGAAGACTCATAGGCATTTACTACATGATTAAGAAACACCCATGTTTGGATTGACTGAGTTACTCTGTCAGTAGCTGAATAATTCTGTATACCTGTCTATTTATATTTATGTACTTAAGTTCTTTATTCGTTTTCTCTTTTCTTTTTCTCTTTACCTTACATCATTTGTACTTTCTGACATGCACATTTCAGTTGTGCCTTGTTTCTGTTTTTATATACTGTTTGAAGCTGTAATGCTACTTTACAGTCTATTTCTTGAAAAATAAAATTGTTTGTAAACAAAAATCTCCAAACCTTGAAGAAACTCCCATCCGACAATCAAATAATGGATAAAGAACAAAAGCATTAGTGCAGTAATTAATTACAATTGTGGCAGATTTATTATAAGACCCACATACATCAAGGCTTTAAAATAACCAGCATTGAATTGACAAAGTTTCAAACCAAAAACATGGCCGTCGTCCCTTCAGAACGCGGTGACGTCACACGCCAAGGCTCCACCCTTATAAAGCATGATCCTGACTGTCTTGTGCAGTCATCCTCTTGGCCCACTACTGCACGCCCCTATTGTGCTAAATATTGATGATTTTTGAAACTATTATTTATTTGGCATAGACACGACCAGGGGCGGACTGATCATTTGGAAACTCGGGAACTGCCCGAGGGCCCGGGGTCAGTAGGGGGCCCCATGAGATGCCCCTGGTACCTTTTTCATAGGCTTTTTTGAGTTTGGGCAAGGACACAGGGACCCCATGATCCCCTATTTTCCGGGGGCCCCATGAGTTGTCAGTCCGCCCCTGCCGGGGGCCCCATGAGAGTTCAGTCCGCCCCTGGACACGACACTCCTCCGTGTTTTTTTACATTTGACACACTAGTCACTTGCACCCAAGTACTTGCGCCATCAATAGTTTATCAGGTCCACTGCTTTTGTGGCACCAACCATTTTTACCCCAAAAAAACAAAAATAAACTCTGTAAGGTTCTATAATGAAGACTTAATAATCGCCCTCTGCTAATGGGACAGAGACCTAGAAATGGAGGGAGACAGATATAGGAAGGAAGGATAAGGTAGAAGGATAGGGAAGGGGGCATTCCACCCACACCTTGGCCCCACGTAACCAGAGTGAGATTTCTTGATTTCATCTCCTGATTTCCTTAAATTTTGTAGTACGAAAATGTGTCCAGGGGTCTCAGACATCAGAGAATTTCACTTATCTATTACAAAGACTGTCAGTTCCTCCATTTTACTTCATGTAACTGCCTTTCATCCACCCATTCACATGTGGAGGGTGGTATAGTGGACTTCCAGTGTCTGGGAGAACTGACTTTGCAGCTATTAGAACTGGAGAAACCCTTCTTTGAGGAGGTTGTGGAGTCAGAAAGAACTAAGAGGAGAGCAAGTGGTAGGGAATGGGATACTTTGGTGGACGTCATGTGGTCATGCTTAAAAATTGACAACCAAAAGGCATGGGCATGACCACCAGTTATTTACTAATGTCCCTGAATGATCATGGCACCTCCAGGGGGAGTTGGGCACTTGAGGGATAATGACACCACCTAGTGAGTATTTTAAAGTTTTTATTTCTTGGGTTTGTTTGGCAATGGACATCTTGTAGGTTAGAAGAAGAGATTTAGGAATTTTGTTGTCTGATAAGCTACAGTTAATTTTTTTTCCCATTCCAGTAGGTAGTGTGATATGCCAGGAGTGGCACTTGTCAGTAGCAGGGTATATAGTGTAGATGCTGAGTGCATTGGTCCTTCAGTACAAGAGAATATTACACTGAATCCCTTGAGAGAGTACAACATTCAGGGTACGGTGTTGGCCAGCACTTCAGAGGAAAAGGATTTGGAGATATTTATTTCAGATGATTGCAAAAAGTCAGGTAATGGGGAAAGGAAATATAATTCTATGAAGCATCACTAGAGGGGTTACCAGCTAGAACAGTGGTCGGCAAGCCGTGGCTCGCGAGCCACATATGGCTCTTTACACACTCTAATGCGGCTCTTCTGTGTGCCGGGCGCCCGCTCCCCTCCCTCCTCTCGGTCGGCCGCCCCAAAAGTCCGCGCGGACCTTTTAATCCGGCCCGTGGATGTGGCTGTCAGGATGTGTGTAGGCGGGGCAGCGTGAGGAACGTGAGGGGAGCTAGGCTCCTCTCACAGTCCGCCCTGAAGACCCGAACAGCGCGGGAACACGGCGAGAGGAACGCGCGGAGCAAAGGTAAGTGAATTGACACGGGGGACTTGGCTTACTACTTGGGGGGGAATAGTACTGTGGGGGATGAAATACTATATGGGGGATGAATTACTATATGGGGGATGAATTACTATGGGGGATGAATTACTATAGGGGGGATGAATTACTATATGGGGAATGAATTACTATATGGGGGATGAAATACTATATGAGGGATGAATTACTATGGGGGATGAATTACTATATGGGGGATGAATTACTATATGAGGGATGAATTACTATGAGGGATGAATTACTATGGGGGATGAATTACTATATGTGGGATGAATTACTATATGTGGGATGAATTACTATATGTGGGATGAATTACTATATGGGGGATGAATTACTATGGGGGATGAATTACTATATGGGGGATGAATTACTATATGGGGGATGAATTACTATGGGGGATGAATTACTATATGGGGGATGAATTACTATATGGGGGATGAATTACTATATGGGGGATGAATTACTATGGGGGATGAATTACTATATGGGGGATGTATTTTCAGTTTTAAAAATGTGGCTCTCAAAATAAATTTCAATCGTGGTTTTGGCGAGATTTGGCTCAGTTGAAAAAAAAGGTTGCTCACCACTGAGCTAGAGGAAAGAGGTCCTGATTCCCCTATATAGATCTTTATATCACCAGCAGGAGGAAGGAGGACCTGATTCCTCTATATAGAACTTTATATCACTAGAGGGGTCACCAGCAGGAGGAAGGAGGTCCTGATTCCTCTATATAGATCTTTATATCACTAGAGGGGTCACCAGCAGGAGGAAGGAGGTCCCAATTCCTCTATATAGATCTTTAGTTATCACTAGAGAGGTCACCAGCAGGAGGAAGGAGGTCCTGATTCCCCTATATAGATCTTTATATCACTAGAGGGGTCACCAGCGGGAGGAAGGAGGTCCCAATTCCTCTATATAGATCTTTAGTTATCACTAGAGAGGTCACCAGCAGGAGGAAGGAGGTCCTGATTCCCCTATATAGATCTTTATATCACTAGAGGGATCACCAGCAGGAGGAGGGAGGTCCTGATTCCCCTATATAGATCTTTATATCACTAGAGGGTCACCAGCAGGAGGAAGGAGGTCCTGATTCATCTATATAGATCTTTAGTTATCACTAGAGGGGTCACCAGCATGAGGAAGGAGGTCCTAATTCTTCTATATAGATCTTTAGTTATCACTAGAGAGGTCACCATCAGGAGGAGGGAGGTCCTGATTCCCCTATATAGATCTTTATATCACTAGAGGGATCACCAGCAGGAGGAGGGAGGTCCTTATTCCCCTATATAGATCTTTATATCACTAGAGGGGTCACCAGCAGGAGGAAGGAGGTCCTGATTCTCCTATATAGATCTTTATATCACTAGAGGGATCACCAGCAGGTGGAAGGAGGTCCTGATTCCCCTATATAGATCTTTATATCACTAGAGGGGTCACCAGCAGGAGGAAGGAGGTCCTGATTCCCCTATATAGATCTTTATATCACTAGAGGGATCACCAGCAGGAGGAAGGAGGTCCTGATTCCTCTATATAGATCTTTAGTTAGACTTCATTTAGAATACTGTGTCCAGTTCTGGAGACCTTACTTACAAAAGATATTGATAAGATAGAATGAGTCCAGGGGTGGGCAACAAAAATGGTGAAAGGTCTGGGGGATTAAACATATCAAGAGCGAATTCAGGAACTTACATGTACAGTCTGGAGGAAAGAAAGGAAAGGGAGGACATGACTGAAACCTTTATATACATCCTGGGGATGGGTACGGTTCAGGAGGGCAGTATCTTCAACATGAAACCAAAATCAAGAACACGGGAACATGACCATAAACTAACTGGAGGAAAGTTCAAAACTAATCTCAGAAAGTATTATTTTACTGAAAGAGTAGTTGATGCTTGGAAAAAACTTACAGCAGAGGTAGTGAGCCAGTCAACAGTAAATAGCTTCAAACATGCTTGGGACAAGCATAGATTTATACTCAGACAAAAACATTAAACACACAAAAAAACAAAAAGCAAAAAAAACAAACACCTCCCAAAAACATAAAAACAACAAAAAATACTTGATGGACCACTGTGTTTTTCTGCCATCACTTTTCTGTTTCTAAGTCTATGAATGCCGTAAGAGGTCTATAGGACCTCTTTATGGTGGGTAGCCCACAAGTTGAAAGTAGGCCAACCATTTTCCTGGTTTCTGAGTTATGTCTTCCATGAGTGATTTGTATGGTTATAAGCCATTCACTGTCAATTCTGTATGTATTGGGGATATGTTAGTTGCGGACCAGTTGAGTAGTTTAGGGGAAGACAGTCCCGGTGGGAACTCTGGTTTACTGAAGGCCTCAGGTATTAACATCATTGTACACACCAGGGAGATGAGAAGACACAAGTCCATCTAACAGTCGACTTCTGTTGAACGTCCCACACATAAATTGGAATTTGGCCAGTCCTAGATGATCCAGCCAAATTTTGATCCATCTATGGCCAGCTTTAGGATCGTAAGAGGAAACAGCAGTTTTCTAACAGTGTCCAATCACCAACCGCTGAGAAGTCTCACTCAGTGGTGTCCCATATCCAAAAATGACTAACAAAAAAGGGCTTCTGCCTACTGCCGCTTTCCATTTTCACATCCCAGAATCTCGTGCATGGCAATTATTTTAGCACCAGATTTGTAGGCCCATTAGACTCTTCAAAAAACACTACTAGAGGTCATCACACCTAGCTGAAGACACCTGTGGGGTTTTTCCATCCACTTGTTTTAATAAAGTTGTTGAAACATTACGAATTGGCAGAGTGGGGCAAAATCATTATTGGGGTAAAGTGAACCTGTATTTTTCCCTGCATGGCAATTTACAGATCCACTGTAAGGTACTTTCATCTTAGTATGGGAGCTGCTAACTACTGACCTCCTGAAAGTGCTAGTTGCCTGGCTGTGTCTGGATTCAACATTTTCTGAGTCACAGCCCTGGAACAAGCATTCTTTAAAGGAGTATCATAAAAGTGTCAAAATTGCAGATCTCTATCCTTGTTCCAGATTAACGACTTGCATTTGTGTCCCCGCTGGGGAGATGAGATTCACAATTTGCTCCAAGCACCATTGTCGCCAGAATGAAAAAAACGTGATTACAATGCAAATGATGGTTGTCACCAAAACAGGAGAAGAGGGAATATTATGCAATGGAGGCTCTTGTTCAATGACAACTCTTAGAAGTGGCCTAATGTCAGATGTCTACTTACCTCCTGTATTGTCTCTAGGACAGGTAGTGAAGAACATGTTCCTCAGCGGCTGCAGCCAATCAGTGTATTCTGACAGTGAAGAGTCCCGCTGCCAAAATACAATGTCCCTGCTGAGGAGATTCCCCTATTTACCTCGCTCATGTGGATGGAGGAATCTATTTGGGTTTTTTTTTGTTCAGCCCGCTGAGTGATTGAAAGAAAAAGTAATAAATCATCTATGGCCATCCTTACGATGAAGGTGTCTGCAGAGTTCTCCCGCCATCTTCTCCATTGGCTGAACAGTGTAGGAAGTACAAGCTGGAACGCATGCCAGAGGATGGAAGATGGTATTGTCTATGTGTTGACTTGTATGGTGGTTTTGTATATATTTTTAGAATTTTTTTTATATGGTCAAGACTAAACCTTTTTTTTTGTTTGTGTTTTTTTTGTAGTTCCGTAAATTGGAACTATCACATATTTATATTGTGTTTCCCATTTACAGCCAGTAGGTGGAGCCATAGGCTTCTTTTCACATTTTCTAGTTTCTGATAGCATTTTTCCTTACTACTTGGAATGTGGTTTGTGATTGTGGCCACCCAGTATTTGTGCCAACCTCAGGTGTTTGCCAAATGAGTGTCAAAGTGTAAAGTATTATTACCGTCACTAAATCGGAGGTTTTGTGGGGACACAAGCATCTTTGGTTGCTAGGACATAACCAACGGCAGGAAGGTCTGGATATCTGGGGTAGAGTCTGTAAGCCCCCATCTGCAGACCACTGTATCCATGTCCTCATCACAAGGGATTGCACCCCCCCGGCAAGATACTCTCCCCATGTTTAGGGCATGTTACCTGGTATGGCTTAGGAGGTGGGGGGGTCACATACTTACTGCTCCCCTCCCTTTCCTTGCCAGACAGACCTATCCTACCCCCCCTGCACATATGCATACCCTTTGATCTGATGACCATAGTTCTACTGTTTTTCTACATCCAGTACCGAAAAACAGAAAACTTCACTGTTCTGGCTGAGCCTTGGCACTGGTGTCCCATTGACCCAATTGCATTGTGTCCTGAGGCCAGGGCCAATCAGACATGGTTTCATAGAAGTTTATGGGCTATAATGCGTAGGTGCGGTCAGGATGGTAAAGATAAGATTTGCACCGATGGCAGTAAACAGGGGAAGTGCAGTCATTGGATCAAATTAAACATTCAGCTGTGGGAGCGTTCAGTTAGATCGACTACTGCAACTCCCTCCTCACTGGCCTGCCTCGCCGCTGGCTATCCCCGCTTCAGTCGATCCTGAATACGGCTGCCAGACTCATTCACCTTTCCAACCGCTCCATCTCCGCCACCCCCTCTGCCAATCCCTCCACTGGCTTCCGATTGCGCAACGGATTAAATTCAAAATCCTAACACTGACGTACAAAGCCGTCCACCTTACTGCCCCGAACTACATCACTGACCTAATATCCAAGTACCACCCAACACGCACACTCCGCTCCTCACAAGACCTCTCTAGTTCCCTGGTCTCCTCCTCCCATGCCCACCTCCAGGACTTCTCCAGGGTGTCACCCATCCTCTGGAACTCCCTGCCCCAACCCATCAGATTATCACCTACTCTCCTCTCCTTTAGGCGCACCCTGAAAACCCATCTCTTCAGGGAAGCCTACCCCACCCCCTGCTAACTTGCCGACCTCCTCCACTCTTCCTACCACTCCATCCCCCACAGCTATCTCCTCCTGTGCCACCACCCCCTCCCTCCTAGATTGTAAGCTCGAAAGAGCAGGGCCCTCGATCCCCTCATGTTTTGCATTGTATTGGTATTGTTCTGTCACATGTTCTGTCCCCCTTTGTAATGTACAGCGCTGAGCGAACTATTGGCGCTTTATAAATACTGTATAATAATAATAATCACGGAAGAGGGCAAATCAAGGTTGATAGACTTTGTTTTAAAGTACACTTATCCGTTAATCCTTTGTAGCCGCTAGACCCCCCCCCCCCCCTCCTTATTAAGATGATCTGAATTTTGGGACGTGTAGAAAGGCTTTCAGATCTTGTGAACAATGTGATTGGCTGTTACAGCATTCACATTATTAGAAGCTCCCTATTGTAAACCAGAATCAGGAGCTGTCTATAACAGCATAAGCACTGTACTGGAAGTACGGAGTGAGCATGCTCTCAGCACAGGAAAGCCATCCCCCGTCTATGCATATGTGTGGCGGCTCAGTGTTAAAGTGTTACTAAACCCACAACAGTACAATCAGTCTGTATATGCAGTAAAGCATGTTTGTTATACTCACTGTGGAACCTAAGGGGTTAATCCTCTGCATTGTGTAAAAAGGCTGCTTGATCCTTTCTTCTCTGATCCCCCCCTTCTGCTGTCCCCAATCCATCTTCTGATAGAACAGAGCCTTGGGGGCATGCTGCACATGCTCAGTTTTGTGTGTATTGCTCAAGGTTTTTGTTTTTTACTTGGGAGAGTGCACAGGGCCAATCAACACTGTCCAGAAAGAGGGTCAAGGGTCACACAGCCTCATAGGACAATCGGGGGAGAATGAAAACTCTTCTTACAAGCTTTAAACAGTGCTCTGCTGGACACTGATAGAAGTCACAAGACTGCTATATACTGCTGATCAGAAAAGGTATTTAGCAGTTTATATTTACTAAAATAATTGCATTTCCATGTTCTGTGTACTGTGGGAGACCAGATATGGTGAATGCAGGGTCCGGGGAGACCAGATATAGTGAACACAGGGTCCGGAGAGAGCGGATATGGTGAACGCAGGGTCCGGGGAGAGCGGATATGGTGAACGCAGGGTCCGTGGAGAGCGGATATAGTGAACGCAGGGTCCTGGGGAGAGCGGATATAGTGAATGCAGGGTCCAGGGAGACCAGATATAGTGAATGAAGGGTCCGGAGAGACCGGATATAGTGAACGCAGGGTCCGGGGAGACCGGATATAGTGAATGCAGGGTCCAGGGAGACCAGATATAGTGAATGCAGGGTCCGGGGGGAGACCAGATATAGTGAATGCAGGGTCCGGGGAGACCGGATATAGTGAATGCAGGGTCCAGGGAGACCAGATATAGTGAATGAAGGGTCCGGAGAGACCGGATATAGTGAATGCAGGGTCCGGGGAGACCGGATATAGTGAATGCAGGGTCCGGGGAGACCAGATATAGTGAATGCAGGGTCCGGGGAGAGCAGATATCGTGAATGCAGGGTCCGGGGAGAGCAGATATCGTGAATGCAGGGTCCCGGGTTTAGTAACACTTTAATTATGTTACCAGTACATTGCATAGTAACATTATACATTAAAAACATGATTTTCTTTTTATTTGTGGGTACTAAAAAAACAAATAAAAATTTAACCTTTTTGCACACAAAAGGGTAAAAAAAAAAGGGGTTGAAGAACTAATAAGTACACATAAAGAGTTAAAAGCAATGCAATCACTCTTGATATTCCCATCCTGTGCCATGTGGCTGCATAGTACAAATGTAGATACAATTCTGCAGATTCCAGTTTATTGCCCTGCCTACCCGCCTCTCTCATGTAATCGAAGTAATCCTCCATCATAAGCCCATCATCTTACAGTCTGATTTCAACATTCAGCTGGCGTGTCTCAAATATTAAATAAAACTACTTTCTTTCCTATGGCAAATACTCACTTTTGTGAGTGCATGGCCAAATAGCTGGATACAGAGTTGAAACGGTTCACCCAGTCTTGTGATTCCCACACCAAACCACTAGGTGACGCTGCTTTTTCCATTGTCACCTGTCTGCTCACTGGGCAATGAATCAGCAGTGAGATTGGTCTGTTGTACTTGTATGTATTTTGTTTTATGTTGTATTGAACTGTATCAGGTTATCATTCAGTAGCGTTCTGATATCTAGTGGAGGATAGGGGCCACTGCAACTTGTTTATTATGTGTTTTTATTTTCTCCCTTCTTCCTCCTGTTTAGTGCTAGTTAGTTCGGTCCCAGCTAGACCCTCCCTATTTCTTCCATGTTCCCTCATTCAGTGCTAGTAATTCACAGAGACTGGACATAGGAAAGCCATTGGGTAGCTTTACTAAAACCTGAGCACTCAGAATCTGGTGCAGCTGTGCATGGTAGCCAATCAGATTCTAACTTCAGCTTGTTCAATTACAGTGGAACTTTAGGTAAAAATTTAAAATAGGTGGACAGGCAGGATTTTTAATGCAGAAGAGACATGCGTTCTCTCTTCTGCATTACAGCTACTTACCTGCCCGTCCACCCCTGTACAGTGAGCCGCACAGGCACAGCTCACTGTGCAAATTAGACAATGCTGAAATTGATGGAGCTCCCGCGCATGCACAAGAATGAGGGGGATAGGCGGTGGCCAATGACAGCGGCCGGAGTTCTGGACCTGGAAACTGGCTGCCTGAAGATGCCAACGGCCAGGCGGGGAGCTCTAGGATAACACATTATGGGATTGGAGGTAAGTATTGGGCAGCACAATGGCTAAATGGTTAGCACTTCTGCCTGGCAGTACTAGGGTTGCTGGTTCAAGTCCCAACCATGGTACCACCTGCCTGGAGTTTGCATGTTCTCCCTGTGCCTGTGTGGGTTTCCTTTGGGTACTCCAGTTTCCTCCCACACTCCAAAGACATGCTGGTAGGTGAATTGGATCCTGTCTAAATTGGCCCTAGTATGTGTATGTATGAATGAGAGTTAGGGACCTTAGATTGTACACCCCTCGGGGGCGGGGACTGATGTGAATGTACAATATATATATTATTATTATATAGTGTTTATATAGCAAACTGCTGCGTAAATTGATGGTGCTATATAAGTACCTGAAATAAATAAGTATTATTCTACTTTAAGCTTTGGCAATAAAACCTGCTTTCTATGCAGAATTGCACTCTCCCATTTTAGTAAATAACCCCTAGGTCTTCTTACACTTCAAAGGATTGAAAAAACATCCTCTGTACTTAAGTTAGCTGAAGTAAATTTGCTTTGGATCCAGCTTCTGTGTCTTATTGAAGAGTTAAGCTGCCTGTGGATGGTGCCAAATCAGCAGGTGACCACAATGTCTGGACAGACTGGGTCTAAGGCGGCATGTCAATGCCTTAAGTGGCATTTGAAGCAGGACATTGATGATGGCTCACAGGTATGAATCCTGAAACTAGCTGAACAGAACTGCTAAGCTTTCTTAAGGGTAAAACCATTCCTGTGTGTATGTGTGTGTGTATATATATATATACACACACTTCAGATGTGTATTGCAGTGTAGCTTCAAAACACCACCATGCCTTTTTATTTCTCTACTCAAAGCAGACAGCTGGCAGTAAACCTGCACATAGAGCACCAGAATCTCCCCAACATGAAACACACCTTTACAAAGTGCTATATTCTGCAATCTTACAGGGGTGCTGGGGATGTAGCAGCTCTTCACACTGCAGATAGCAGCATTTGCAGGCAAACCAGTCGATACGCTGGATTTAATGTGTGTGTGTTTTTTTCCCCTTTTCTTGCTTTCGTCTGAAGGAAGGAGCCATTGGATGGAGCTGCTAGGTACGTCAATAAACTTCATTTTAAATGATTTATTTTTCCCAAAGCTGAAAAAATGTCTGTGTTCTTGGCTTGGTGCTGTTCTGGGTATAAATAATTGACATAGCCACAGCAAGGAACCAAATGTACATGTGATGTTAGGTAATATTTACAGCGCAGAGTACTGGAATATAATATTTCTGCTGGAACTGTTCTATCCTACGATGTCTATCTCTGTGTGTGTGGCTGGTAGTCCTTTACCATTCCCTATTCTTCTGGCTTCAGCTACCGGCCACTAGGTGGCAATCTACCTCCATGGCTCACTTATAAAGTCAGGTTCTTATACCTCTTACATATCTATGTGTATCACTCGATCGATCGATCAATCTTTATCTATCTAATTGTCCATCCATCCACCCTTGTTGCTTTGCAGCAGAATATAGAAAAGAAATTTAAAAAAAAATCATTATTTATCTATAATTAGACCATATTGAGGATTTTTTGTTCTCATAAATATATCTCTCCCTCCTTCATTCCTCCCTCTAACTGCCTCTCTCGTTCTTTCTCTCTCTCTCTTCTTTCTCTCTCTCTCCTTCCTCTCTCGCTCTTACTCTTATCTCTTTCTTCCTCTCGTTCTTTCTCTCCATCCTCCTCCTAGTTTTTCCTCTCTCCCTCTCTCTCTCCCTTCCTCTTCCATTCTTTCTCACTTTCACCAGCCCTCTCATTCTCTCCTTCCTATCTTTCCCTCCTTGCTCTTTCTCTTCCTTCTTCCTTCCTCTCCTTCCTTCCTCTCCTTCAATCTCTCTTTTTTTCTCTCTTCCTCGCCTCTCTTCTGTTTTTCACTCTCTCACGTCTTTCCTCCTTCTTACTTATTCTCTCTCTCCCTCCATTCTCCTTCTCACATATTCTCTCTCTCCCTCCATTCTCCTCACATATTCTCTCTCTCCCTCCATTCTCCTTCTCACATATTCTCTCTCTCCCTCCATTCTCCTCACATATTCGCTCTCTCCCTCCATTCTCCTCACATATTCTCTCTCTCCCTCCATTCTCCTCACATATTCTCTCTCTCCCTCCATTCTCCTTCTCACATTCTCTTTCTCACTCCATTCTCCTCACATATTCTCTCTCTCCCTCCATTCTCCTTCTCACATATTCTCTCTCTCCCTCCATTCTCCTTCTCACATATTCTCTCTCTCCCTCCATTCTCCTTCTCACATATTCTCTCTCTCCCTCCATTCTCCTCCTCACTTATTTTCTCTCCCTCCATTCTCCTCACTTATTCTGTCTCTCTCCCTCCATTCTCCTTCTCACTTATTCTGCCTCTCTCCCTCCATTCTCCTTTTCCCTTTTCTCTCTTTTGCTTCTCCCTCCCTCTTTCCCTTTCTCCCTCTTCATTCCTCTCCTTTGTATTTCTCTCCCCCCCCCCCTCTCTCTCTCTCCCTCTCCCCCTCCATTCTCCTTCTTGCTTTTTCTCTCTTTCACTCCTCCCGCTCCCTCTTTCTCCATCTTCCTTCCGCTTTGTTTCCTTTCTCTCTCTCCTCCTTCCTCTCTTTCTTTCTCTCTCTCTCCCTCCATTTTCCTTCTCATTTTTTTCATTCCTCCCTCCCTCTCCTTCTTTTCCTTTCTCCATCTTCTATCTTCTGTTTTTTTTCTCTCTCCTCCCTCATCTCTCTCTCTCCTCCTTCCTCTCCCTCTCTCTCTCTCTCCTCCCCCCGTCTCTCTCTCTCCTCCTTCTTCTCTCCCTCTCCCCTCCTTCTTCTCTCCCTCTCCCCTCCTTCTTCTCTCCCTCTCTCCGTCCATGCTCGTTCTTGCTTTTTCTCTCAATACTCCTGCCCTCTCCTTTTTTTTTCTTTCTCTCTCTCTCTCCTCCATACTCTCCTTTTTATCTCTCCTTCTCCCTCTCTCTCTGTTTCTCCTTCCTTTCTTCTTCCCCTAGATCTTACTCTCCATCCCTCTCTTTCCATCCTCCCCTCTTTCTCCTTTTCTGCCTCCCTCCTTCCTCCCTCTTTCTTTTTCTCCCTCTCTTTCAACTACCCTGCTCTCGCTTTCTTTCTCTTCTCTCCTTAACTTTTTCTCTCCCTCTCCCGTTCCTTCCTATCCCTCTCTTGTTTTTATTCCTATCCCCCCTCCAAATAGTCACAAGGTGGCACTCTGGCTCCACTCCTCCGTAATAATAGATTATATATAATTTTCATCTACAGATTTGCAGACAAGATATTCTGCTTCTTGGCTTGGAAAATAAAATACATAATTACTTTTGGAGTTACATCTTAATTAAGAAATTGAGCCCTAGTTAAGATGACAGTGACACATTTCCTGAGGATGGGGTTATTTCCTTTGAAGGCCAGGTCTCTGCCGCTGTGATAGGTCTGATTGTTATCCAATTGATTAGTGATTGAAATGTAATTAAGGGGATATGTTCTGACATTTATCCAGACGTTTAAGCAAAGGCACTTGGAAAAGGCATTCTACTGCCTAATTAAGACCTTGTATGTTGCAAGCAGACTTCCGCATGGCTGGACTGTTGTAAATATTCCCAGGATCATTTATTTCCAGCGACTATGATTGGAATCCCCCCCCCCCCAGCCCTCAAAGAAAAAAGAAAAAAAGAAAAAGTGTGTATGTGTTTTATATATATATATATATATATATATATATATATCTGTCTGTGTGTGTATGTGTATATATATATATATATATATATATATATATATATATATATGTATGTATGTATGTGTGTGTAATTTTTTTTTTGCCCCTGCCTCACAAAGCACACGACTAAAGAATTATTTTTACTGGTAATTTAGTGCATATATTTTCATCAAGTTTTACATTCTAAAATGTATGACAGTTTATAGTCCTCCAGATAAAATACAAAGATTTTAGTAGAAAAAGTGTTCCACACTGATGAGAGAAAAAAATCAAAGTAGCTTTATTTCATCATAACAATCAAACAGGCTGCGAAACTAAGGCCCCCCTTCATCAGGGTGAAAAGAATGACATAGAACATAAATAAATGTTTTTTTTCTCAATTTGTATTCACTTGTATTCATTTATATATATTTTTTTTTAGTCCTGATGGAGGATCTTAGAACTCTTGAAATGCATTGGATTGTTATGATGAGATAAACCTACCTGATTTTACAAATGGTGTGGCACACCTTTTGCTATACTCCATGAAGCTAAAATTGTGAGATTCCAATTCCAAAATAGTTGGTGGTGTTGGGAATGGCCAAATTGGTTGGCATCAGGCAAGGTCCACCCTATAGCAGTTTTACTGCTACATGGCAGTTCTCCTGTGCAAAATAATGTATATACGTGATTTTGCACTTCTGCCATAGGGGGGTGCTTGCGTGCCACTGGCAGACCGCTTCAGCTGTGAACACTCACAGCAGAAGCCGATCTGTGAGTGCTGGTGAACAGGTGTCCGCTGGCACCCACTGATCGTTAGGCAGGACACTGAACAGCAAAGCTGGGAACAGGAACCTTCACTTCCCTTAGTAAAAGCCCCACCTAGTGTACACCAAGCACATAGCTAGGCGCACAGTTAACCTTTAAAAGTAATGCAGCGCTAAGAGATAATAAACCAGATTAATCCTTATTAAAAAATGCCGTCCGTTGAGCAATCTGCAGCCAACCAGGTGAAAGGACGGTGGGAACAGCGATCCCCGGTGACCATCCCAGTGCCTGGAAGAGGTTGATCCACATATCCTGGCTTACCATTATCCTGTAACCTAAAGAAAGGCCACCCACCCCCAAGCTGTACCCCGTACCATAGGAAGGGATCCTTGACCGACCACCTTTATACCATACAGGCTACACAAGAAACTGGGACTGTTGTGGAGGGGCAAACCAATAAGCTGAATTAATTCTGCTAAGCATTCTTTTATCACTTTATAAAACAAATACAATATATGAATCCATAAAGGGAACCAACCTTATGTGATATGGTAAACTAGCACCTCCTTCAGTCGAACATACATAGAATCAGTCAGCCTGCCTACGGGAACCCCCCCCCATGAGGGTATTCCTTTATTCCCTCCACTGTTATACACACCCTCAGCATTTGATGTCACTTATGCAGCAAGGAGAAAGTTGACACCGACTAGTGGGTTTGTAGACTTTGCCCTTGATCTGTTGGGTAGAGAGCAAGATCTGGCAACACCTCCCCATATTGCCTCTCCTGCATTAAATCTTTCTTGTCCACCTGCCATGGTCCGCCCTAGTCACTCAAAGGGGTGGCACCACCCCTCCTACAAAGCCGAAGCTGCTCAGAAAGGACGAAAGTGCGACTGTTGCCATCTTGGCTCCTAGCAGACCAATGAGGGTGGGAGCATTCAAGCATCCAATGTGGCTTGATGGCCGTAAAATGCCCAGGTCTGACATAGAACCTACAGGGGAAGTACCTGAACAGCAGATTCACTTTGCACACCAACAAACCACATTTTAATAGGTCCACCTGCCATGGTCCGCCCTAGTCACTCAAAGGGCTGGCACCACCCCTCCTACACAGCCGAAGCTGCTCAGAAAATATGAAAGTGCGACTGTTGCCATCTTGGCTCCTAGCAGACCAACGAGAGTGGGAGCATAGCTTCCATCTTGTTGACTGGCCATCCTGGATCCAGAGATTTCTCATTTTCGGTTGGCCTCGCACAGGCCAGACAAGGACATTCAAAGCATCCAATGTGGCTTGGGGGCCGTAAAATGTCCAGATCTGACGTAGAGCCTACAGGGGAAGTACCTGAACAGCAGATTCACTTTGCACACCAACAAACCACGTTTTAATAGGTGGGCCAGCACTATCGTTTTGTCTGGAGGAATACAAGCCCTGGGCATGCGGGCTGGTTCCCTTTATCTGGATCTTAATTTTCAGTGTTGGCCGAGTGTAACGTTAAGCCTGACCACATTTAGATTATTGATAGAACTCAACCTTATGTTATTTTTAGTGAAAATTATATATTCAAAAATTCATTTTAATTAGCTTATAATAGGTCACTCACTGCCTCCGCCTAATCTCCTCGTCTGATTTTAACGATAGCTTCATTTCATGGACCAGTCGACATCATATACCAAGATACGCCCATTCCTAAAGTCGGAAACTACTAAGCAACTCATTCACTCCCTTATTATATCTTGCCTTGACTATTGTAACTCCCTCCTCACTGGCCTACCTCATCGCAGGCTATCTCCACTACAGTCCATCATGAACGCTGCTGCCAGACTCATCCACCTTACTAACCGCTCTATATCTGCCACCCCTCTCTGCCAATCCCTCCACTGGCTTCCAATTGCCCAACGGATAAAATTCAAAACACTAACACTGCCGTATAAAGCCGTTCATAACACTGCCCCTAAATAATATTATTATTATACAGTATTTATAAAGTGCCGATAGTTCGCTCAGCGCTGTACATTACAAAGGGGGACAGAACATGTGACAGAACAATACCAATACAATGCAAAACATGAGGGGATCGAGGGCCCTGCTCTTTCGAGCTTACAATCTAGGAGGGAGGGGATAGTGGTACAGGAGGAGATAGCTGTGGGGGACGGAGTGGTAGGAAGAGTGGAGGAGGTCGGCAGGTTAGCAGGGGGTGGGGTAGGCTTACCTGAAGAGATGGGTTTTCAGGGTGCGCCTAAAGGAGAGGAGAGTAGGTGATAATCTGATGGATTGGGGCAGGGAGTTCCAGAGGATGGGTGACACCCTGGAGAAGTCATGGAGGCGGGCATGGGAGGAGGAGACCAGGGAACTAGAGAGGAGGTCTTGTGAGGAGCGGAGTGTGCGTGCTGGGCGGTACTTGGAAATTACATCACCAATCTTGTCTCTAAATACCACCCAAACCGTACTCTCCGCTCCTCGCAAGACCTTCTACTCTCTAGCTCCCTTGTCTCCTCCTCCCATGCTCGTCTCCGGGATTTCTCAAGGGCTTCACCCAACCTCTGGAACTCCCTACTCCAATCTATCAGACTATCACCTACTCTGCTCACCTTTAGACACACTCTGAAAACCCATCTCTTCAGGGAAGCCTACCCCGCCCCCCAGCTAATACTGTAATCCACTACTCCTCCTACCACTCCTACCACTCCATCCCCCACAGCTAATTACCTCTTGTACCCTCCCTCCTAGATTGTAAACTCCAAGGATCAGGGCCCTCTAATCCCTCTTGTATTGAACTGTATTGTTACTGTGCTGTCTCCCTCCATAATGTACAGCGCTGAGCAAACTGTCGGCTCTATATAAATCCTGTATTATAATAATAATAATATCTTGGTAGTATAGAATTATTGCATAACTGGCAACATCATTGAGATATTGTTGTAAGTAATTCCTGGAAGGCATTGAAAAGAAAATTCAGCATGACGTGTTACTAAAGAGGTAAGGAGGGCATTTACCCCGGACTTCAATGTCTGCTGCAATGGATCTTGGAGAGCTGAGCCTGTGAAGCAACACTTCTCTCAGGAGCTTAGACCCTTGGAAGACAAAAAGTTCCCTTGTTCTTCTGACAGGTCAGCCTTGGCACACCATGCTCCATTTTTAATCAGTATCTGATCTACTTGAAAGGGTGCGATTTCCCTGTGTCACTGGACAGCATATTTATGATTTACTAGTCACATCATTAAATTTTTAAATATTAAAGCTTTCATTTTTGGTGAGGCCAGGTTTACTGTTAAAGCTGATCTCCAAATTACCTTTTAAATACAAAGATTAAATTAATATAAGAAATCTGTTTTATCCACTAAAAGGTTTGCATGTCTGCCCATCCAGTACTGAGAGTTACACTGCTCCGCCACACATCACATCCCTTGCTGGCAGGAGATTTTCCTCTGCTGCAGTAAACGAAGACATCTTTTTCCTGCTCTCAGCCTATGACTACACAAAGAAAAGGAGAATCAGCAGACTGAGTTCATCTCTCTGTCACTTTGTTCTCTCCACCCATCAGCATGTCCCTTGTTATCACATGAATTCTGCAGCACAAATTACTTGCTCCTTGTACATCATTTAATGATGTATTAATGAATACAAAGCTGCATTCATTTTATACCTCTTCCTGTCCATGATTTGTATATTAATATTACCCAATACAATGCCCTTTGTTGGAGATTCTTTAAATATAATGTCCGCGCTTAAGAGATGCTAGCCATCCCTTTGTTCAGCTGGTGGCTCTCAATACCGGCAGTCACTGAGAGCCGGAGTCCACACTGATGAGGGATCCTTTTCCCTCAGGTTCACACTTAAGTGTTTTCTGCAGTGTTTTGCAGAAATGCAGTACAGTCCATTTAACATGATTTCCTATGGGACAGGTGCACATCTCCACGTTTTCACCTGGTGCATTTTTGGAAAGGGTCGGGGACTTTTTAGAACGCAAAACGTTGCATTTTTGGTTCTGTAGACTTCAATGCAGAAAAGCATGTATTGCATTGTTGCTGCATTTTTGTTGCTGCTTTGCCGCGTCTTTGCCATTTTGCAGAAACGCAGTACAGTCCATTTAACATGATTTCCTATGGGACAGGTGCACATCTCCACGTTTTCACCTGGTGCATTTTTGGGAAAGGGTCAGGGACTTTTTTGAATGCAAAACATTGCGTTTTTGGTTCTATAGACTTCAATGGGAATGCTGCAGAAAAGCATGTATTGCATTGTTGCTGCGTCTTTGTTGCGTCTTTGCCATTTTTCAGAAACGCAGTACAGTCCATTTAACATGATTTCCTATGGGAGAGGTGCACATCTCTGCCTTTTCACCCGGTGCGTTTTTGGGAAGAGTCCGAGACTTTTTTGAATGCAAAATGTTGCGTTTTCGGTTCTATAGACTTCAGTGGGAACGCTGCAGAAAAGCATGTATTGCGTTGCTGCTTTTTTGTTGCATCTTTGCTGCGTTTTTGATGCATTTTGTGTTTAAAATCTGCCTAGCAACAAGAAAAATGAAAAAAAAAAAAACACATCAAAAACAGAAGTGCAAAACACAATGCAAAACACAATGCAGAAACGCCTCAAACCCAACCTGCATAGGTGTGAATCTAGACTAATAAATGCCCCCAATTCGAGAGCCGTTAGCCTGCACTTTGTGCAGCTGGTGGCTCTCAATACCGGCTGTCACTGAGAGCCGGAGTCCACACTGATGATGGGGATCCTTTTATAGCTGAAGTTCAGCTGTAATCTCTTCCTGCCCATAATTTGTATACAGGAGCATCTCAATAAATTAGAATATCATCAAAAAGTTAATTTATTTCAGTAATTCAATTCAAAAAGTGAAACTCCTATAGTATATAGATTTATTACACACAGAGTGATCTAGTTCAACCATTTCTTTCTTTTGATTCTGATAATTATGGCTTACAGCTAGTATAAAATTATTTTAAATATATATATTTTATATTTTAATAATTAATTAAAATTAATTATTAAATGATTAAAATTATTAAGAATTATTATTAAAAGTATTATTAAAAATTATTATTAAAAATTAATTAAAAAAATATAAAATTAGTATATTGTGAAAATGTTCAATAATGCAGATGCATGATGTCACACTGTAATCAGCTAATTAACTCAAAGCACCTGTAAAGGTTTCCTGAGCCTTTAAATGGTCTCTCAGTCTGGTTCAGTAGGTTACAGGTTATTACAGGCTTGACAGTTGTTATTATTATTTATTTCAGGTACGTATATAGCTCCATCAATTTACGCAGCTCTTTACATATATATTGTACATTCACATCAGTATATTATACAGGATTAATATAGCGCCAACAGTTTACAATATAATGGGAAATATTACAGCAACAGTACAGTTCAATACAAGAGGGTTAGGAGGACCTGATCCTTGGAGCTTACAATCTAGGAGGGAGGGGCTAGTGATACAAAAGATAATACAGTTGTGCTTAATGTTTGGACCCTCTGGCAGAATTTGTGAAATTTTGGCATTGATATTGAAAATATGACTGATCATGCCAAAAAATGCTCTTTTATTGAAGGATGATGGTCATATGAAGCCATTTATCAAATAGTTTGGCTCCTTTTTAAATCATAATGAGAACTGAAATCACCCAAATGGTCCGGATCAAAAGTTTCCCTCCCCTGGAATGTTTGGCCTTGGTACAGACACACAAGGTGACACACACGGGTTACAATGCCAATTAGAGGTTAATGTCCCACATCTGTGGCTTTTTAAATTGCAATTCGTGTCAGTGCATACAGTGAAGGAAATAAGTATTTGATCCCCTGCTGAATTTGAATGTTTGCCCACTCACAAAGAAATGATCAGTCTAAAAATCGAATGGTAGGTGTATTGTAACACTATCAACAAAAAAATTTAAAAGAAATGCATATATAACAAATGATGCACTGATTTGCATGTTCATGAGGGAAATAAGTATTTGATCCCCTATCATTCAGAAGGATTTCTGGCTACCAGGTGTCTTTCATACAGGTAACAAGCTGAGATTAGAAGCAGTCTCTTAAAGGGAGTGCTGCTAATCTCATTTTGTTATCTGTATAAAGCACACCTGTCCACAGGAGCAATCAAACAATCAGATTCCAAACTCTCCACCATGGCAAAGACCAAACAACTGTCCAAGGATGTCAGGGATAAGATTTTAGACCTACACAAGGCTGGACTGGGCTACCAAACTATCGCCAAGCAGCTTGGTGAGAAGGTGACAACAGTTGGTGCAATCATTCACAAATGGAAGAAACACAAAACAACTGTCAGTCTCCCTAGGTCTGGTGCACCATGCAAGATCTCACCTCGTGGAGTATCAATGATCATGAGAACAGTGAGGAAACATCCCAGAACTACACGTGAGGATCTTGTCAATGATCTCCTGGCAGCTAGGACCAGAGTCACCAAGAAAACAATTGGTAACACACTACGCCGATAAGGATTGAAATCCTGCAGTGCCTGCAAGGTCCCTCTGCTCAAGAAAGCACATGTCCAGGCCCGTCTGAGGTTTGCCATTGAACATGTGAATGATGCAGAGGAGGACTGGTTGAAAGTGTTGTGGTCAGATGAGACCAAAATCGAGCTCTTTGGCATCAACTCAACTCCCCGTGTTTGGAAGAGGAGGAATGCTGCCTATGACCCCAAGAACACCATCCCAACTGTCAAACATGGTGGTGGAAACATTCTGCTTTGGGGGTGTTTTTCTGCTAAGGAGACAGGACAACTGCACCGCATCAAAGGGACAATGGACAGGGCAATGTATCGGCAAATCTTGGGTGAGAACCTTCTTCCCTCAGCCAGGGCATTGAAAATGGGTCATGGATGGGTGTTCCAGCATGACAATGACCCAAAACACATGGCCAAGGCAATGACGGAGTGGCTCAAGAAGAAGCACAATAAGGTCCTGGAGTGGCCTAGCCAGTCTCCAGACCTTAATCCGAATGAAAATCTGTGGAGGGAGCTGAAAGTTCGAGTTGCCAAACGCCAGCCACCAAAGCTTAATGACTTGGAGATGATCTGCGAAGAGGAGTGGGCCAAAATCCCTCCTGAGATGTGTGCAAACCTGGGGGCCAACTACAGGAAATGTCTGACCTCTGTGTTTGCCAACAAGGGATTTGCATTTCTTTTGAATTTTTTGTTACTATTCTGTCTCTCAGTGTTACATACACCGACCATTCAGTTGTTAGACTGATAATTTCTTTGTGAGTGGGCAAACATTCAAAATCAGCAGGGGATCAAATACTTAATTCCTTCACTGTAAATAATCAATGAGATTGTTAGCTCTTACATGGAAGCATTGACTAGGCTAGATACTGAGCCATGGGGATCAGAAAAGAAATGTCAAAGGTCCTGCATAACAAGGTAATGGAACTTTATAAAGATGGAAAAAGACATAAAAAGATGTCCAAAGCCTTGAATATGCCAGTCATCTTTTCCACACCTAAGTGTTTTCTGCAGCGTTTTGCTGAAATGCAGTACAGTCCATTTAACATGGTTTCCTATGGGACAGGTTCTCATGTCCGCGTTTTCACCTGCTTCATTTTTGGGAAGGGTCAGGGACTTTTTTTGCGTTTTTGGTTTTATAGACTTCAATGGGAACGCTGCAGAAAAGCATATATTGCGTTGTTGCTGCATTTTTGTTGCATCTTTGCCGCGTTTTTGATGCATTTTGCATTTTAAAATCTGCCTAACAACAAGAAAGATAAAAAAAAAAAACATCAAAAACACTTTAAAAAATTCAAGTTCAAAACAAAACGCAATGCAGAAACTCCTCAAACGCAACGTGCATAGGTGTGACCCTAGTCCCCAATTTGATAGCCCTTAGCCTGCACTTTGTTCAGCTGGTGACTCTCAATCCCGGTTGTCACTGAGAGCCGGAGTCCACACTGATGACGGGGATCCTTTTATAGCTGAGGTTCAGCTGTAATCTCTTCCTGCCTATAATTTGTATACAGGAGCATCTCAATAAATTAGAATATCATCAAAAACCTAAATTTATTTCAGTAATTCAATTCAGAAAGTGAAACTCATATATTATGATCTCCCAATCATGTGATCACTATGTCAGCAACAATATAACAATCATACAATCAATCTGGAGTCTTCAGCTTTTAGATGAACAGGGCTGTGCTGTGTGGCAGAGCTATGTAAATCACAGGAGTGGATGGACAGAAATGCCTTGGCAGGTAAAACAGCTCCCATATATGAATTTCATCTGCACATTTAGCTCTTTGCCTGGAGTACAGCTTTAACCGCATGTCGCCCAGCCACTGTACATATACGGCGGCAGGGCGGCACTCGCAGGCAAAACCACGTTTTAAAACGTGTGTTTTATAAACAAATAGGGGGCGCGCCACCGCCCTATTTGTCCCGCGGATCACCACCGCAGATGTCAGTCGCTGGGTCACAGCCGCTCCTTAGCGGCTATGTCCCGGCGATCGGCGGCAAACAGTGACAGAGAGCACAGCTGCAGTAGCTGTGCTGTCTGTCACTTCCCTGTCAGCTCGAGGATGAGCTGATCGAGAAAGAACAGTTTCTCTTTCTCGATCAGCCTTGTCCCGCCCAGTACACACCCCCGCCCCCTAGTAAAACACTCCCCTCACTCCTATAACCCTTCCCTGCAAAATAAAGTTAACCCCTTCCTCCCCAGTGCCATTAGTACAGTGTTAGTTTTTTTTTTTTGCACTGATCACTG
Source organism: Staurois parvus (assembly GCF_062004578.1). Lineage (NCBI taxonomy): Eukaryota > Metazoa > Chordata > Amphibia > Anura > Ranidae > Staurois > Staurois parvus. Next base: position 2,491,336 of record NW_028318185.1, on the reverse strand, counting down.
TATTAGTGTTTTTGGGGATGTCAGTGACCCCAAGTCAGTACCCCCCAATGTCAGAATGTCCGCCGCAGTCCCGCAATAAGTCACTGGTCGCTGCCATAAGTCCCTGATCGCCGCCATAATTCGCTGATCGCCGCCATTATTAGTATAAAAAAAAAACTAAAAATCCCAGTATCTTTCCCGCCATTTGTAAACGCTATACCTTTCACGTAAACCAATTAATTTACACGTATTGGGTTTTTTTTAGCAAAGACGTGTCGCAGAATACATTTTGGCAGAAATTTATGACTAAATTTGATTTTTGCATTTTTTTTTACTGGACATGTTTTATAGCAAAAAGTCCAAAATATTGTTTTTTTTCCTCAAAATTGTACCACCGAAAGAAAGCTCAACTTGTGGGGAAAAAAAGGATGTAAATTTCATTTATGTACCATATTGCATGACCGCGCAATTGTCCGTTAAACTAGCTCAGCGTAAATTGCAGTATTTATACCATAGTTTGTAGACGCTATAACTTCCACACAAAGCAATCAATATATACTCATTGGGATTTTTTTTTACCAAAAACATGGAGCAGAATACATTTTGGCCTAAATTTATAACCAACTTTGAGTTTACTATATATTTTTTATAGCTGAAAATAAAAAATATTGTTTTTCTTCAAAATGTTTGGCCTTTTTTTGTTTATAGCGTGAAAAATAAAAAGCGCACAAGTGATCAAATTACACCAAAAGAAAGCTCTATTTGTGTGAAAAAAGGACGTAAATTTCGTTTGGGTGCAGCATTGCATGACCGCGCAATTATCAGTTGAATTAGTGCAGCGCCGAGTAGCAAAAAGAGGCGTGGTCATTAAGGGGGGTAAATCCTCTGGAGCTCAAGTGGTTAATTGAACTACGCAGAACTTATTCCAATTATTGCTCTTTGTTGAAATGTTATAGGACGGGAACATTGGGACCTTTCTCTGGCGGAGACCTTGAAATTCTTACTTGAAATTCTGAACATATTTGCGAATGACATTGCATGTAGTGAAGGTGCAGGGGATCTTTCGGTAAACAAAATGATTTCATTTCTACTACAAATTTAGCACTTTACTGCTAAAATGGCCCTAAAAATATTGAGCAATGCTATTAAAATTGTATTTCAATAAACGCAATTTGATGAATGATCGCCGTCAGCGGCTGACGCAGCAATGACGCAGTCTGAAAGTTACTAATATTGCACAATGCACACATTAAATGGAAAGTCAGCTTAAGTTATTTTAATTCAAGAAAAGTGCCTAGGACATGGCGCGGAGTCACACGGCGGTCACGGAGTAATCAAGGTCTTGAGAGTTGTTAACATCATTAGCTGGAAGGAACAGACTGTGCCGCGGGCAAAACCGCAGGCGATCACAGCTTTGATATTTTGAGCCCGTATTGATTAACCTTCCGCCAGCAGAGAAGGAGCTATTTACAGTAAAACTGGGAGTAACGAGGAACCGGCTCGCTCACTTGCTGTTTGCCGCAGCGCCTTTTTCCAGTAGGTTCATTTTCGCGCTTTAAACCTGGAATCGGAAATTTGGGAGAGGTGCTTTAGGTGCAAAGATCATATGTGACTTTTACTGTGATCACCAACAATCTTCTATTCGTAACACCAATCTTAAAGTGGAGCTCCACCCAAAAGGAATTTAAGCCCTTGTCCCCCACTCCCCATTAACCACTTCCTGTCTGGACACTTTTACCCCCTTCCTGTCAAGGGCAATTTTCAGCTTTCAGCGCTATCACAGTTTGAATGACAATTGCGCGGTCATGCAACACTGTTCGCATATGAATTTTTTAGCATTTTTTTGAGACAGATAAAGCTTTATTTTGGTGGTATTTATTCACCGCTGGGATTTTTTTTTTTTTTTTGCTATGTAAATGAGAATGTCCAAAAATTTTGAAAAAGTGTTTTTCTTATAAAAAATTGCAAATAAATAATATTTCATCATAAATCTTGGCCAAAATTTATTCCGCTATCTTTTTAGTAAAAAAAAAGACAAATTAGTTTATAACCAAAAATTATAATTTTTAAACATTTTTTTTACATTTTTATTTTTTATTTTATATTATTTTTTTTTGTTTTGTTTTTGTTTTTTTTTTTACATACCGTCACCCTAGCAGTACATGGTGACACTGTACTACTGGTGGGGGGTGATGAAGATTTTTTTTTTTCTTTTTACACTGATTGCATTTATACCCATAAAGGCTGTAAAAGCAATCATTTCTCTTTCTCTCTGTCTGCATTCTTGCAGCCATTGAGAAATACTGAGTGAGCTGTGATTGGTCACAGCTTGTCACATGGTACAAGGCTGTTGTGAATAGCCTTGTACCATGTGATCTTTGTGAGCATTCACAGATTTCACACGTAGTAAGCAATGATGTCACAAATGACATCTGGCTTACTACTTTGCATGGGATCACTGATTGGCCAATCAGTGATCACATGACCGGGACCTCGTACAGAGGTCCCGTCCGACGATTGGTGTTTCACTGTGTCCAGAGGACACAGCGGGCTCCGGATCGCGGTGCTGCACGCTCCCAGGGAGCGCGCACAAGCAGGGTGCGGGGAGGCCGTTTAGAAACGGCCACCCGACCCTGCAGTGCCACCCTCCGGCCGTTTATATACAACGGCCGGGCGGGAGGTGGTTAAGGATTGGGGAATGCAGGGGGAGTGGGTACCTGATTTTGACAGGTAACCGTTCCCACTTCCGCTGCGATTACCTAGGCGATCAGAAGTTGAAGTTGTCCTCCCCCCCCGCCCCTCCCCGTAGTCTTCTGGGACACATGACAGGTCCCAGAAGACTACGGAGCCATTCACAAAGCGCAGCGCTTTTCACGCATGCGCAGTGGGCATTCGGCTGTGACTCTGCAAGCTGTCACAGCTGGATGCCCACACTAAAGATGCCAGCGCCGTGGAGAGAAGACGGTCAGTGAAACCAGCGGTGGTGAGGACATTGCTGGACCGATGGACAGGGAAGTGGCTGTATTTTAAGAGTCAGTTTTTGTAGCTGCTGACTTTTATCTATTTTTTTTTTCAACTGGAACTCCGCTTTAACATTCCTAACACCTAAGTAACCCTTTAACTTCCCCTAACCCCAATACCTATGTTTAGTTAAAGCTTTACTTAAGGCTTCATTTTTATTTATTTCTTTTTTTAAATAACAAACATGTTATCCGCACCTGCACTGTGCAATGGTACTACAGAAATCGGCCCTGATCCTCCTCTTCTTGCGTCCTCCATCGGTGATCTTGGCTTCTCCTCTTCTTAGTGTGTCCCCATAGCAAGCCGTTTACTATGGAGGCACATGGTGTCTGCTTGCTCCTAAGTTCTGTGTCTATGGAGCCGCACTGCATAGACTCACACAGTGGGGCTCAGCCCCACCCCCACTTCCTCCTCACTGCATTCGATTGACAGCAACGAGAGCCAATGGCTCGTTTGTTAAGTTAATAATTTCAATTGTTAAGGTACGACTTAAGATAAGAGCCAATAATTTGTTTAAGTTAAATTTTGTTTTGTCATATTCATTATGTTAGATTGATTCCTTTTTGGAGTTCGTTTTGGATTTGTCTTGGATATTTGTTATTTTCGAATCTATTCAAAATGCCTATATTCTTTCTGTTTTTTATTCTATTCTACTGTATTCGAATCTCGAAGGTGGCTATATTCTTTCCGTTTTATTCTAGTCTATTCGAATTTCGGAAGACGGCTATATACTTTCTAATTTGTTCAATTTTATTGTGTAAGAAATTTGAATTTCAGAAGATGGCTATATTTATTCTGTTTTATTCTATTTTATATTCTGTTTTTTATATTCTATTCTGTTCCTTTCTGCTATATGGGACTGATCTGCAACCCTCTTCCCACAATGTGCAGTGCATACGGTTGCGGCATGCTAGTGTGGCATCCAAGGGGTTAGAGCAGGTGTTGAAGAGACAATACAATGCCTCCTCCCCATCTTCAGACAGCAACACTAGTGTGAACAAGCCCAAGGAGTGCTGTCTGTGCCCACCCTTTCTGCTTTTCCTTCATGGAAGCTGTACACTAGCTTTCATCAATAAAAAACGCTGTATGAATGCAGCCGCATGAGCAGCAGCTTGGGATGAGTCTGCCTGTGAGGGAAGCAGGAGTTCATCTGAGGAAAAGCTAGGGAGGTTCTACAGGTCAGAGCCCTCCCTCCCTTCCAGAAACTTTATGGAGGAGGCTGAGATGTTCATGTTTGAGGGACCTTGGCCAATCCCCTGGCAGGAGGCTGGTGATCAATGCAACCCTCAAATATCATAGAGCCGGGGGAGCAGAGTCAGTGCAGTGTTGGGTGGAAGATGGATTGAGAAAGGCTGGAGTGAGAAGCCTTGGAGGGGGCCCCAGGGAGGGGAGCCCACCTGCAGGCAGTATTCTGGAAGGGAGGATTTCCTCTGTCCCATCTTTTCGATGGGAGGACAGCCTGTGAAGCAGGGAAGAAACAAGCCCAGCATATGACTTGAAGACAGCCACTAGCCCACTAAGCAAGCAGAAAAGGACAGAGTACTCCTACATCCCCCGGGCCAGATAAGGGGAGAGCTTGGTCAGGTGCTATACCCATCTAGCCTTCATTTGGGACCTCTTAATTGCATGCTCTCGGCCCCCCTTGCCCAGGGATACCCTCCGGCAGCTGGATGAAGAGGAGGATTCATCTGGGGTCTGAGGAGGTACATCAAAGAGTTTTTTGAATGTTCTTAAAGGAGAGACTGTTTTTATCTGCATTTTTGTACATAGTTTCTAAGAAGTTGTGCTCAAGTTTGGGCACCCCATATACCCCTAGACCTCACCCAAGTTCTATACCCCTAGACCCCACCCAAGTTCTATATCCCTAGACCCCACCCACGTTCTATACCCCTAGACCCCACCCACGTTCTATACCCCTAGACCCCACTCAAGTTCTATACCCCTAGAACCCACCCAAGTTCTATACCCCTAGAACCCACCCAAGTTCTATACCCCTAGAACCCACCCAAGTTCTATACCCCTAGAACCCACCCAAGTTCTATACCCCTAGACTCCACCCAAGTTCTATACCCCTAGACTCCACCCAAGTTCTATACCCCTAGACTCCACCCAAGTTCTATACCCCTAGACTCCACCCAAGTTCTATACCCCTAGACACCACCCAAGTTCTTAACCCCTTAATAATATCACAAAACCAAGCTTAAGTTTACTGACTCTGAGTGCAAACTGTGGAAAAATGCGTGTTGCTTGGCTGTGCAGAGTTATAGGGGGACCCAAAAGTCAGCAACTCCTAAGTGCGTAGTGCGATAAATGGATGAGGTGGACCTTTCATTCACCTGCTCATTCTCTATTCATAGAGCATTTTTCATTGATGGAAGCTATAGTTTTAAAATGGAGCTCTTTTCTTTCTTTCGAGCACGGTTTATTTGGAGCACATGATCAATCACTTTGTCACTTATTTATATAAAAAAAGAAAAAAAATATTTTTTTCTGGGGCAAGGATTGCATCTTTACTTTTTATGATGCATGGTGATCCCCAATAGCCAGCCAGGCAATTTTTTTTTGTATAGGTATGGTGAGGTGTGGGGCCTGTCCATGTTTGGTGTATGTTCTTACCACATGGATGGGCGTACCTGTACTACATATCTGTAGCAAGGTAAATAGTTGGGTTGAGGTGGAAGAATAATATTTAGTCAAAGGTTATATCTCAGTCTTTCCCTGTAAGCCCGGGTTCACATCTGCGCGGTGCGGTATATCGCATTCCTGTGCAAATCACATTGTGTGTGGTGCGATTGGAGCCATACATTCTGTATGACTCTATTCGCACCGCACCCACACCAAAAAACGTGCAGGACCCTTTTTTGGGTCCGCACTAGAATCGGATCGCATAGGTAGTTCACACCCATGCGATCCGATTCTGCACATCGCACCGCGTTTTGCGGACTGCTTTTGGGGTGTTGTTAACAACATACACACCCGCAGCAGTTCGCATGAATGGGGTGCGATTCTGATGCGGTGTGGAATTTGCACAGAAAACGCAGCAAATTCCGCACCGGATCAGCATGGTGAAGGAATGGATGCTCCCCTTGCCCTGTGGGTATTGATCAATGACAAGTCCATATACCTTTTATTACAAAATCCTATATACAGGTTTATGGACATTTTGAGTGGGCTTCATTGGTGTGTAGGGTCACACACACGGGCGGACTGACCATTTGGAAACTCGGGCACTCGTGTACAGAAGAGTATTTTTTTTTTAGCTCTTTGTATTTATTTATTGCAGGTATTTATATAGCCCAGACAATTTACACTTTGTTTTACAATGTGTACATTCACATCAGTCCCTGTCCTAAAAGAGTCAGACTTCTAAGAGAGTCATTACAAAGGACAGGGGGGCACTCTTTACATCTGGAGGAAAAGAGATTTCATCTCCAAATTCAGAAAGGCTTATTCACAGTAAGAGCTGTGAAAATGTGGAATAGATTCCCTCAGGCACCATTTCTGGCCACCTCAGCAGATTGTTTTAAATAAAGAGCTGGATGGATTCCTAAATGCACAAAATATAACTGGATACTAATATGAATAGGTAACAGCACCAGGTATTGTTGATCCAGGGAATATCTGATTGCCTCCTAGGGGATCAGGAAGGACCATGGACCATTGGACTATCTTTATTGGGGTTTTTTTTTTGCCTTCCTCTGGATCAACTTTGGGTATAGAGTTGTGTATATGGAGGTTTTCTATTTATCCTATTATTTTTTCTGTTGGTTATGTTTTGTTTGACATGTGACTATGTAAATCCCAACCTTCTATGGTCCAGCACTACCACACAGCTACCAGATCTTCAAAATGTTGTTACTGAAGGAAAGGTGCGGAACAATTCTTCCAATAAGGACACCAGTTTCCTTGACAGCTAAGGTGGATATTCCATTCCCTTTGAGGCAGGGGGCGGACTGACCATTTGGAAACTCGGGCACTGCCCGAGGGCCCGGGGTCAGTAGGGGGCCCCATGAGATACCCCTGGTACATTTTTCATAGGCTTTTTTGAGTTTGGGCAAGGACACAGGGGCCTCATGATCCCCTATTGCCCGGGGGCCCCATGAGTTGTCAGTCCGCCCCTGCTTTGAGGGGATTTCACTTGCGTTACATATCATCACACATACCAGAGTGAGTGCAACATTTCTAAGCCCATTATTCACAGCCAACTCTAAAGGTTGCCTTAAGCTTTGCCTATGGAAAATAGAGGGTATCAAAGTTCGACATTTTGTGGAAATGCGCAGTTATAAAGTTTGACACGTTGAGTTCCTGTTTTACACTGTACAGCCTCATCTTTTATATTGCACCAAAAAAAGTGTAACATTTTGCATTTCTGGGCCCAGAAATGAACTTTAGTGTATTCTTACTGAAAATTTGCGCTTGATAGACCGTTGCTCAAATATTCTGGGACATAATAAAAATTGGATCTTCAAACATTTTATTCACTAGGGTGCTTTCACAATATACGATGCTTGGGGGGCTTTAACTAATCTTTGATTTTTTTTTAAACTAGTGCAAATAAAAAACACAAACACTTCACAAGCAAAAGGGATAAAGTGTGTGTTGGGACAAATAAAATTCTGAATGCTCTGGAGTCCATGTATATTTCTCAATGTTTTATCCCTTTAAAAGCACTGAAAGTACAAAAAAAATACCTGCTGACGTGGCAGAAAACTAGTGAGCTTCTAACTTTTTGAATTGTACATTGATGTGATTCCCTTAATAAAGACCTGGAATGGTGCATTGGGGGGAGGGGGTGTCTCCCTTTTTTATCAAAATAAAATGAAAACATGCCATTACAGACCTCTATAGTTCGAGACGCTGTGGAACAATACCTCCACAATAAATGCAGTGAACTATTTGGAGTCTCAGCACTCTGAGACTGCTGTCTCCTCACTTCCTCTGTACTTATTATTAATCAGGATTTATATAGCTCCAACAGTTTGCCCTTTATTTGTTCTATGTTTGCATTAGATATCAGAATGCTGGAAAGCTGCCTAATTAAATTGGTTGTAAAGGCTCAAAGTTTTTCGCCATCATGCATTTTATTTCTCTGTGCAGCCGCTCCCCCAGCTCAATCTAATACTCACCTAAGCCCCCTCTCGATTCAGCGTTGTGCACTGGAGTCTCAGCAGTCCTTATTGGCTCAGACAGCAGTGGGAGCCATTGGCTGTCAAACACAGCCAGTGAGCCAATGAGAAGATAGAGTGTGTGAATGGAAACACAGGGCAGCGAGTGCCTCCAAAGCAAGCTGCTTGCTGTGGGGGCACCCGACAGGAGAGAGGTGCCAGGTGCACAAGTGAGGGACCCAAGAAGAGGAGGATCTGGGCTGCTTTGTGCAAAACCACTGCACACAGCAGGTAAGTATGATGTGTTTGTTATTTTTCTTTCTTTCTTTTTTTAATGTAAGCCTTTAATATCACCTTAATGCTATCACTAAATAATGTAGTGAGAGAAAGTGAAAGTAAAAGCGTTTTTGCTGTAAACATGGAGAATGAATTACCCCACAGTACTTGCAGCTACAGAGGTCAGTGATGGCTTATTTTAAAGTTGTTCTAAAGGTTCAATGTTTTTTACCTTCATGAAGGTAAAAAACCTTCTGCGTGCAGCATCCCCCTCAGCCCCCCCCTCCCCTTAATACTCACCTAAGCCCCCTCTTGATCCAGCGGTGTGCACTGGAGTCTCGGCTATCCCGGGACTCCCTGTTCTCATTGGCTGAGACAGAAGCGGGGGGCTATTAGCTCCCACTGCTGTCAATCACAGCCAGTGCACCAATGAGAAGAGCAAGGGGGTGGGGCCAAGCCGTGGCTCCGTGTGTGAATGGACACACAAAGCAGTGGGTGCCCCTATAGCAAGCTGCTTGCTGTGGGGGCACCTGACAGGAGGGAGGGACCAGGAGGGCCGACTGGGACTCGAGAAGAGGAGGATCCGGGCTGCTCTGTTCCAAACAACTGCACACAGCAGGTAAGTATAGACATGTTTGTTATATTTTTTTTCCTTTAAAGTATACCTGAATGCAAAACTTCTTTTTAGTGGTGAATAGTGGTTAGAATCACTGTCCATTTTTTATTTTTTTCTGTAACCTCGTTAAAGACATACACCCTCTAATTGTCCTAATTACCATTATTAGCATGAAAAATATGAGTTTCCACCAGAACAGGAATAGAGAAGAAATCTTCCAATGAAGATTCCAACACTTGCTCCTGTGACAACTGTCTAGAAGGGGATGTCCCTCACATTTGAATAATATCCTCACTTCCTGTTGAGTCTACAGGGCAGGAAATGAATGGAAATCTCCCTAATGAGACACAGTTGGTAAAAAACCTAACAGCAGTTTTAAGACCCTGTAAAGGCTAGTACACACAATCAGAAAATTGTATGAAAACTACCGCCTTCAAAGCGATCGTATGATAATCTGATTATTAGTACACAGCTTTCATCTGAAATTTTTGGAAGGGGCAAGCACGAAAAGTTTTCTTGTATGATACCAGATCATATGATTTTTGTTTAATCAGTACAGTTTTCATCCAAAAATACAATACATGACATCACTTCTGAATTTTTATTCTGTCGTACAAGAATTTTTGGAACTTAAGTAACTTCTTTACTTTCAATAGAGACTAGCATGCAAAAAAATGGACGATCATTCGTCCGATATTCTCATGTGTATGGGGCATTAGTCTATCCAAAAAGAAAAGTGTTGGCTTTAGATAAATGTTAAATTAGTTGTAAAGGCTGAAGGTTTTTAACCTTCATGCATTCTAAAAGTGATAGGGGGGAAATTTTCCGCAAGGGAAACTTGTTCTGTTGACCTGGGGGTCTCCAAGGGTTTCTGTTAATTTTGCAGGGATTTCCTCTCACTTCCTGTTTTGGCTATGGGACAGAAAGTGAAGGGAAATCTCCACAATGGGATACAAACGGTGAAAGAAAATCTGACGGGTTACAACCCTCCCTTACACTATCCAGTTTTGCCTATAGTTCTATGTTAGGTAACGCAGAGTTCAGGGGTCAGGATTAAGTAGGGCACAGAGTTCAGAGGTCAGGATAAGTAATGTTCAGCACTCAACGGTCAGGTTTAAGAGTGCAGAGTGTTCAGGGATCAGGCTTAAGAGTGCAGAGTGGCCAGGAGTCAGGCTTAAGAGTGCAGAGTGGCCAGGGGTCAGGCTTAAGAGTGCAGAGTGTCCAGGGGTCAGGATTAAGTAATGTACAGTACTCAGAGGTCAGGCTTAAAAGTGTATAGTGTTCAGGGGTCAGCATTAAGAGTGCATAGTATTCAAGGGTCAGGATTAAGCAATGCTCAGAGGTCAGGATTAGGTAACACACAGGTAACACACAGTGATTAAGTTAAGTAAGTTAAGTAATACACAGAGTTCAGGGGTCAGGAGTAGGTAACACACAGAGTTCAGGGGGTCAGGATTAAGTAACGCACAGTGTTCAGGGATCAGGAGTAGGTAACGCACGGAGTTCAGGGGTCAGGAGTAGGTAATGCACGTAGTTCAAGGGTCAGCAGTAGGTACTGCACGGAGCTCAGGGGTCAGGAGTAGGTAACGCACAAAGTTCAGGGGTCAGGAATAAGTAACGCACAGAGTCCAGGGGTCAGAAGTAGGTAATGCACAGGCGTCAGGATTAGGTAACACGTAGAGTTCGGGGGTCAGAATTAAATAATGCTTAGAGGTCAAGGGTCAGGATCAAGTGATGCACAAAATTCAAGGGTTAAGATTAAGAAGCGCACAAAGTTTAGGGGTCAGGAGTAGGCAATACACAGATCAGGCATCAAGATTATGTAGCACGGAGTTCAAGGGTCAGGGCTAAGTAACACAGAGAGTTCAAGGTCAAGGCTAAGTATGCAGAGTTCAAGGGTCAGGATTACATAAGGCACAGAGTTCAGGATTGTGCAGTTACTTACAGATTGCAGCTTTTGTCTGTATTCCTCAAGGCCCGACATCATTCAGGGAGCTAGGTAGACTATTAAATTCACAGTGCATGGGCTCCAACTCATCAGCAACACTCCAAAATGGCACAGCTGGAGCAGTCTGCGTATGCATGGCAGCATGAATGGGAATGCACACAAAGAACGCTCCATTAGTCCTCTCTTTGAAATAACACTTGTGCAGTGTGACATGTTGAAGCCTGAGCACTGTGAAGTTTATGGCATTGTCTCCCAGAGATAAACCGTTCACCACTGGGACTTTCCCCATGAAATGGAGACAGATGGAAACCTCATTAAAATGGTACAAATCACATTTATCACTCCTGTGCATTATTCATAAGACAGTGTTCGCATAAGTACTAGTTCCCCATCTCTTTACATTTTTGTCTTCAGATATGGAGAGGTCACACTAAAATGTATTTTCAAACTAAATTGTGCAGGACTATTGATCATGGATAAAGTGCAAATGCCTGCCACAATCGACCAGATGTAATCTTCCATCAATTCACGATGGTTAGAACCGCAAAAGATGACTGCTCATTGTTCGATGGGTTAACTGTACTTTGCACATTGCTTTATGAAACAACCAGTGGGTCCCAAGCATCAAATCATGTCATTGCTTTCATTGTCTGTCCATTACATTGTGTTGTTGTGTTCCACTGCCATCCTAACAACTTCTCCTTCACTTTTCAGTAATGTCATTGTTAGCGATACATTCTTTGGATCCAGCATCAAAAGAAAACTTAGGTATATGTGTACTGATTGCACATTGTCATTCATTGCATGCTTGCCTTTGCTTGCTCCTTTATGTTTAGTTGCATCACTTAGTAGTCCACATCTCAGCACAGCCACAGTACTGCAAACAGTTTGGGGCTCTGGTGACGTATGTGTGGTATTGAAGTACGCTTGCAACTAGAACCTTTTTTTAAGATATTTGAAGCATTGTCTCCATTTTTTTTATCCATATGTAATGTTTACCTATACAGAAAATGGAATATTGAAACATCTGGACTGGGTAGCTGATGCCGTAAGCTGATGGGGTAACGCATTCTTCTTACATTAAAGCTGTACTCAAGAAAACCTGAAAACTCTCCCTTGCGCTGGGGCTGCTCATTTAGTCTTGTGCAGTGGTCTCCAAACTTTTTTATATATTTTTCAAATAATTGTGGATAAAAAAAATCTCCATCAGAGTACCTCCTTACATCAGGGTCCGCATAAGAGTCCCCTCTTATATCAGAAGTGGAGACCATTGGCAGCCTCTGCTGACCTTACTCCTCAATCAGTACACATTGAGTATATGCCACCAGAAAAAAAAACTTGCAGAAGGCCAGTCGTGGCCCCTTGGGTCATAGTTTGGTGACCCCTTGTCTAGAGGATGTTAAAAACTGTTTTACTTACTTGATCTTCTTCTCTCCCATAGCAGATGGTGTTCCTCAATGCTCCGGTGGGTGGTTGTGCATTGATCTTGATGACGCCAGTACCTTAGACCACCGAAGCATGGAGAATAAGATGCTGCGGGGACCCATCTAGCAGAGCAGAGTAGCCTGTAGGGTTTGAGAATTGTATATGTAAGACTACTTTTTAATCCCCCCTAGACCTATACTAGCTTTCAACCCTTGCAGTATGGGTACAGCCCCACTGCATGAGAGAATATTTACATTTTCTGGAGTTCAGCTTTAACTTTTTTACCTCAGAGCTCTTTGAAAGTGGTTGCTATTCACTAATGACAATCTGATGGTTGCTATTTGTATACTGATAGGCATGGCCCATCCAAAATGTGCCCATGCCTAGGTGAACTGATAGAACATTCAGCCCAAGCATTTCATTGTGGGATGGAGGTGGAACCTGCTTATTCTCCTGCATTGTGTTTAGTCCAAGGCCAACTAATGTGGTCTTTTGTGCCCCACCAATATTCAGCTGCTTCAGCCTCTAACACTACCAAAGCACTGAAGAAGGGGGAAGAACTGTAACATGTTAGCTATTTTTTTTTGTTAGACGCTAATAAAGTGATCATTTTTTTTTTAAACCAGCTGGCCAGCTGGAGTTTTGGAGACTTTATGTTTGTACATCATGCTCCTCACCCACGTCCACAATCTTGTGCTTGAAGGGATCTGATCCCGAGCCACCAAAGACCTACTCACCACCAACGTGGTCTAGCCTTACCTGAAACATACTCTAAAGGGTTCTTGAATTATAACAGCCTAATCATACTTCTTAAACATTGGTGTCTGTCTCATATCCACCTTATTTCCTGTCTCAATTGAATGTTGATTGTAGCCAAGAATCTTCACTAGTTCTTGTAAAATGGACATGTGATTCCTTCCCCATCCTCACCACCCTAACTTTTAAAATAAAATATATAAAAGCTGTTGCACATGCTCCCAAAACCTACAGTGGCTGGTCATATGACCATTTAGTGCTGATTCGAACATGTTCAGTGCAGATTGAAGCTCGGGTTTCACAGCTAATTGATACAGTAGTAGTTCAGCAGTTCAGGTCAGGTTTACATCAGGTTCAGGACAGGATTAGATTAGATTCAGGTCAGGGTTTTATCCTGTTTACAACTGAAAATGGTACCCAGTCAATAGCCTGTAATGCACGCCTGAACTGGACCGCACTGCTCAGAAATCGGACAGGACTCTTTTTCAATCTGCACTGATTCTGCACTGCCAGTGCACTGGACTCACAGTGGAGAAAATAATTATTTGATTCCCAGCAGATTTTGTAAGTTTGCCCACTTACAAAGAAATGAAGGGTCTATAATTTTTTATCATAGGTGTATTTTAAATGATAGAGACAGAATATCAGTCAAAAATCCAGAAAAAACACACGATACAAATGTTATAATTTGAGTTGTAGTTCAGTGAGTATCCCCAAGCAAAACATGCTTAGTACTTGGTGGAGAAACCCTTGTTGGCAAGCACAGAGGTAATATGTTTCTTGTAGTTGGTTAGACTCTTCTTTACAGATCTTCTCTAAATCATTAAGGTTTCTTGGCTGTTGCTTGGCAACTCAAAGTTTCAGTTTCCTCCATAAATTTCTATAGGATTAAGGCCCATAGTCTGGCTAGGCCACTCTATGACCTTAATGTGCTTCTTCTTGATTTACTTCTTTGTTGGCAGTATGTTTTGAGTCATTGTCATGCTGGAATACTTATCCACGACCCATTTTCAGTGTTCTGGCTGAGGGAAGAAGGTTCTCACCCACGATTTTACAATACATAGTCCCGCCCATTGACCCCTCAATGCAGCAAAGTTGGCCTGTACCTGTACCAAAGTTGGCAGAGAAACAGCCCCAAAGCATAATGTTTCCACTTCTGTGTTTGAATGTAGGGATGGTGTCCTTAGGGTCATAGTCAGCATTTTCCTTCGTCCAAACCCGGCGAGTCGAGTTAATGCCAAAGAGCTCAATTTTGGTCCCATCAGACTACAGCACTTTCTCCCAATCCTTTTCTGAATCATTTAGATGTTCATTGGCAAACTTCAGACGGGCCTGTACTTGCGCTTTCTTGAGGAGGGGGACCTTGCAGGCACTGCAGGATTTCAATCCATGGCGGCGGTTTGTGTTATCAATGGTTTGTTTGGTTACTGTGGTCCCAACTGCCTTGAGATCTTTCACAAGCTCCACCTGTGTAGTTCTAGGCTGATCCCTCACTTTTCTCATGATCATCCTTACCCCATGAGGTGAAATCTTCCATGGAGCTCTAGACCGAGGGAGATTGATGGTTATTTTGCATTTCTATTTGTGAACAATCGCGCCAACAGTTGTCTCCTTCTCACCAAGCTAATTGCTGATATTTTTGTAGCCCATCACAGCCTTGAGCAGGTCTACAATCTTGTCCCTGGTGTCCTTTGACAGTGATTTGGTCTTCCCCATGATGGTGCTGAAGAAAGAGATTCTGTAGAAAGGTATCTTTCATACACATAATGAGTTGTCATTAGGAGCACCTTCTTAAATTGACAGGGCTAATCTCTGTACCACATGAGCACATAGCCAGTGTGTGGGAGCTTGAATTATTGTTGGTTGAGGGGATCAAATACTTATTTTACTCACTGAACTGCAACTCAATTTATAACATTTGTATCGTGTTTTTTCTGGATTTTTGGTTGATATTCTGTCTCTATCGTTTAAAATACACCCATGATAAAAATTATAGACTCTTCTTTGTAAGTGAGCAAACTTATAAATTCTGCATAGGATCAAATAGTTATTTTCCCCCATTTTATGTAAACAGACACCATAGGAAGCAATGTTATTTCACAAGTCATGTGGATTGCATGTGGTTCAAACTGCATCCAATTCGCATATACTGTATGTGGACCAGCACTCAACCTATGTGACGGGAGATGATTGATGCCATATAGATCCCACTAATCATCAGCCTTTTCTACATTTGGTAATCCTCTTCTGCTGAGATCACCTTCCCAAATGCCTGAACATATAATCATGTGGTCAGCCGTGTTGGGAGCCTGGTGTACGAGTAAGTAATGTTTTTTATACCATTTATTTCAGAGGGTCATGTTGGTCAGCCTGGGGGTGTATTTATATTAAGAGCCCCCATTTTTCTAGCAATGGAAACTTAGTTCTCTGTCCTCTCTGTAGACATTTGCTGGCCAGCATTTTTAAACTTTGGCCTAGGCAGTCATCTTATTTTTGTGGGCATCATAATAAAAACTGTACTCATCCTATCACCACAGTAATTGGGTTAATCTTAATACATTTTTCTGAAATGTTTCTAGTAGTAGATTTTGGCCAAATTGCATGACTGTCTAATATGTATGCTGGCAAGCAGATGGATTCTAGGCACCAGTTTGCAAGAGAACATCAATTGGACAGGTTAGAAAACCTGTTCTAATCACAAGCAACATTGACAGTATCTGCCATTGGCGCTCTGTTACTCCCCTTCCAACCTTGGAAGTGTATGTGGGCTTTGGGCCTACATTTACAACCACCCATTAATGTCTGCAGGTAGCTTTACCAAGCAACCAACCAGTTTTCTGCCCACACTGCAGAAATCTGAAATTTCATTGGTTTAGGTTGGAACAGGTATTCAGATTACCGTTACTGGACTATAGATGTCTTGCTGTAGGGCCTAATCTACTATAAATACATGTCCACAAAGTCTGAGCAACATCAGCTTAGGCTCTGTACATCATCATTCCACCCATATGGAACTAAACTCATTAATTGTCCCCATTATTCAACCCATTTCCCGTACTCCCACAATGAAACCTAACAATTGGAAATATTTTGGTGGAGTGGTTTGCTGTGTCTGCCTTGGACTTTAGGCTCTAACTGTCCAAAAGCAATCTGATTAAGAGTTGAATTGTCTGTTGGGTTTGTATTGCTGCCTTTGACCTTGTTAAGTAGATTTCCCCCATAATTCGTGTCCTGAATGCTTGAAAATAAGACAGAGGACATCTCCCCAAAGTCAGTAGATATCCTATCTTTGACTGTTGTCACCAGAACAGGTCTTCCCCTTGGCAGCTTTCCCCTTTTCTAGTGTTCTGGTGACCAGTGGAAAGTTTTTGATTCCTCTCCCACTTTTCTCTTGATGACAGAAAGCGGGAGCGAATCTTCCAAACCGGTAACTCTTCACCACTGTACCCAAAACTAGTGAAAATATTTTTGCTGACATTTCACTTTTAACTACAAACAGTAGCTGGGGGTAATTTCCTTATCAATTGTACATTTGTCCTAATGTGATGTCTATAAGAAAACAATCCAAAAAGGTGAGAAGTAGCACATAGGGCAGCACAGTGAAGCATGCCAGGGTTTATGGCATATTGCACATATTTCTTTTTAAATGTTCTATTTCGGTATCAACAGTTCATTTTCTATAATGTTGGTTTTTGGTACTCGAACTGCCGTTTAATAGCAAACAGTCAGAGGATTCAACTAAATATATAACAGGTAGGAGGTAAGAATATGGTTTAGAGGGAATGTTTAGGTCTGATCATTGTTTATAATATTAAAGTTACATTAGTGCATGGGCCTGTTAAAATGTTTCTTAGTAATGCATGCGTTTTGATGGTTGCCTGAAAACGTTTATTTGCATGTAGTAGCTTTTTGGCCTTTGTTACATAAGACAAAAGCAATGTGATTCCATATACAGTAACCTAGGGCTTTTTTTCAGCGGGAACAAGATGGAAGGCAGTTCTGGCACCTCCAGCACTGAATGTATATAATGCAAGAAGTGATGAGATGTGCTGGAGGGTCTATTGTTGCTGGCTGGCTGGAGGGTCTATTGTTGCTGGCTGTCTGGAGGGTCTATTGTTGCTAGCTGCTGGGAGATCTATTGTCGCTGGGGGGGGGGGGGGGGAATCTGTTGTTGCAGGTCATCTATTGTTGCTGGGGAGGTTTATTGTTACTGGTGGAGGATCTGTTGTTGCTGGGGGGGTAGGTTCTTATATTGCTGGGAGGAATCTACTGTTGAAGAAGGGGTTTATTGTTGTTGGCTGCTGGAGGGTTGATTGATGCTGGCTGCTGGAAGATCTGTTATTGTTGGTGGGGGGTCTATTGTTGTTGGGGTATAACTGTTGTTACTAGAAGGGTATTTTGTTGTGGGAAGTGGTGGTCTGTTGTTGCTTTGGGGTTTTCTATTGTTGCTGGGAAGATCTTTTGTTGCTGGGGGGTCTATTGCTGGTGGCTGCAGGGGATCTATTTTACTGCTTTTCTTGTTATCCAAACAAATGACTTACACCACAAAATCATACTTAGTTCTGTATTCTCTAAAAGGGGAAGTACTGGGAGGTGGATAGGGGGTGAAACAAGGGGTGGTGGTTAGAGGTGGGTAGGGGGTGGAGACAAGAGGTGACTGCACCAAGAAAAAATAGCCCTACAGTAAAGTATAGTAAACAATCAGAAACAGCCTTGACTGTTGACATGCAAATCCTGGTTCAGACATACGTGTTAACTACTCCTATGGTAGACCACTAGCCAATAACCATTTATAGTCCAACCACAACTTTTTGCTTTAGTTTTGGAAAGAACAGGGAAGGATTAGAGCCTTGGTCAGGGTATTCCTCTCTGCATCGGTGATGGGGAGATTCTCGTTACATCTTCCTTTCATAGTTTAAAGGGTGTGTCTTTTTGGGAAGGTGTATTAGATTAGCTTGGTAGACTTCATTTAGTGTTTTTTTTTGTATTTTTCTTTCCTTGTATATTTAAAAAGGAACTAAAGTTGTTTTTTAAGAAAAATTGTGAGCAGGTGGGCTGTTTATTACAGAAGAGACATGCAGTGCAATAAATCTTCCTGCATGCTGTCTTTCTTAAAATGTACATTGATCCGTGTATGTGCAGCTCAGTATATGGTCCGGCACTGTGCCTGTGTGCATGTGCAGGAGTTGTGTCTTCACCAATCAGCCAATCAAAATGGCCGAAGACCAGTACCCAGAAGAAGCTGGCGAGAAGGAGTTGGCAGGGGACCTCACGGGCTTCAGACTGTTGGATCTAAGGAAAGTACCCTAGACTTTAGTTCTAATTACATTTTGTGTGTGATATAACTTCCACATTTTTTCCACATTTTCCACTGTCTGTGTTTGTTTTTGTTGGGAAAAAAAATCAAAATAAAAGGGCTAGTGGGAGGCCATTTTCTGGCACAAGAACACGTCAATGACAGTTGAAAGGGGCTTCATGGCACCCTTAAAATGTAACAATAGGCACCTTAATTACAGATGTGGATGTCCAACGCCACCAAAATTTCTTAATGATGAACCACACAGCACCTCGGTGTACAACAAAGGGAGGCTTACCAGAATCATATGACCCCCCCCAATTAAGAGTGGTCAACCAGCTTTCCTCAACACCACATGTCAAATGATGGTACTGCTGTATTATATGAGATCACTGTGCATATATACTCAGTTGGACATAGTATCATGAAAAAGACAGGCTCTCCATAGTGTGATCCTGATTAAAACACCAATTTAATGTAGTAAATGCACTTCTTACAATGAAAAAATCACAATCAGACACTTCATATCATATAAACTCGTATTTCAGAATCCAAGATGGCTGCATGTGGGATCACATATGCGTATTGGCGTGTTATCCATCTCTGCCCTACTAGTTTCGTCAAAAATTACATCGTCAGGAGCATACATGGAGTGCTTGACTGGCATATTTTCATTGTAAGGTCAGTTACAACATTAAATTGGTGTTTTAATCAGGATTACACTATGGAGAGCCTGTCTTTTTCTTTTTCATGGTACTATGTCCAACTGAGTATATATGCACAGTGATCTGATATAACACAGCAGTACCATTGTTTTGACATGTAGTGTTGAGGAAAGCGGATTCAGGGGCGGACTGACAACTCATTGGGCCCCCGGGCAATAAGAGATAATGGGGCCCCTGTGTCTCCTCCTACACTGAAGCCAAAGCAACACCCACACAACACCCCACCTACATATTGCAGCTCAGCTGCATAGAAAAGGCATAAAAATAATTAAAAAAATAATAAAACAAGGTTGTGGGGTTCCCCCTCCATTCATACCAAGCCTTTTGGGTCTGGTATGGGTTTTGAGGGGAACCCCCATGCCACAATTAAAAAAAAAATGGCGTGGGGTCCCCCCTAAGATCCATACCAGACCATTATCTGAGTACGAGTATGCAGCCAGGCAGGTCAGGAAATGGGGGGGGGCAACGAGTGCCCCCTCCCTCCCTCCTGAACCATACCAGGGCACATTCCCTCAACATGGGTGCTTTGGGGGGGCCTCTTCCCCACAACCCTGGCCTGTGGTTGTGGGGGTCTGTGGGCAGGGGGTTATCGGAATCTGGAAGCCCCCTTTAGTAAGGGGGCCCCCAGATCCTGCCCCCCCCATGTGAATGAATATGGGGTACGTAATACCACTACCCATTTACAAAAAAAAATTTAGTGTGAAAAAAAGACAGGAGACAGTCTTTGACATGTCCTTTATTAAAAGAAGAGAAATAAAAGAATATCCCCTGAAGTAGATCCAACGTCAGTCACCCAAAAAAAAAAAGGCTCCGCTCCCGACACTGGCTCCTGGTCGTCTGTCTGCTCAGCTGGCATGACCGTTCTTAAATATGTATGGGACGAGGCCACCCAGTGGCATCACACGTGTGGCCCCACCTTCTTGTGACATAATTGACCCAGCATGCCCCGGTTGATGATGCATGAGGGGTGGGGTCACAAACGTGATGTCCCCAGGTGGCTCCACATTTTACATATTTAAGAACTGTCAAGCTAGCAGAGCAGTCAGACGGCCGGGAGCCAGCATTGGGAGCACAGCCTTTTTTTTTGTTTTTTCTTTTTTTGGGTAGCGGCAGTGGCGGTCATCATGATTGATATTGGATCTGCTTCGGGGGGCATTCTTTTATTTTTCTTCTTTTAATAAAGGACTTGTCAAAGCCTGTCTCCTGTCTTTTTTCACACTACAGTTTAGTTTTTTTTGTGAATGAGTAGCGGTACCATGTACCCCATACTCATTCACATAGGTGGGAGCCAGGATCTGGGGGCTTCCAGATTCTGATGAGCCCCCTTCCCGCAGACCCCCCACAACCATTGGCCAGGGTTATGGGGAAGAGGCTGTCCACCCCAAAGCACCCCCCCCCCCATGTTGAGGGCATGTGGCCTGGTATGGTTCAAGGGAAGGGGGAGTTCACTCATCCCCCCACCTCTTTCCTGACCTGCTGGGCTGTATGCTGAGATAAGGGTCTGGCATAGATTTTGGGGCAGACCCCCATGCCATCTTTTTTTAAATTTTGGCGTGTGGGTTCCCGCAAACTCCATACCAGACCCGAAGGGCTCGCTAAGGATGGAGGGGGGACCCCACAGCTGTTTATAAAATAATTTTTTTAATTGCCAGCAATTCTCTCTTTTACATTCAGCTGTCAGTGGGGAACCCCGCTGACAGCTGAAACATTAACGCATGGCTTTCACTACTAAAAGACCGCATGACTTAATAGAATTACTCATGCAGTATTTTAGTAGCCTTTTTTGGTGGGTATTTACATCCAAATCAGGTGAACGGTGTAGGAATTACAACAGTTTGCATATGTGCCTCACACTTGTTAAGGGACCAAAAGTAATGGGACAATTGGTTTCTCAGCTGTTCCATGTCCAGGGGTGTGTTCTGGTGATGTCTATGCGTTCCAGACTTCAGGCTGTAATTGACTGCAAAGGATTTGCAACAAAGTATTTAAAAATGAAAGTTTGATTTATGATTATTATTCTGTCCCATTACTTTTGGTCCCTTAACAAGTGGGAGGCACATATGCAAACTGTTGTACTTCCTGATTTGAATGTAAATACCCTCAAATTAAAGCCGTCAGTCTGCAGTTAAAGCACATCTTGTTCGTTTCATTTCAAATCCATTGTGGTGGTGTATAGGGCCAAAAATGTTGGAATTGTGTTGATGTCCCAATATTTATGGACCTGACTGTATATTGTTATATTATTCACATCAGTCCCTAACCCTCAAGGGGTGTACAAGCTAAGGTCCCTAACTCACATTCATACATATACATACTAGGGCCAATTTAGACAGGATCCAATTCACCTACCAGCATATCTTTGGAGTGTGGGAGGAAACCGGAGTACCCGGAGTTTACATCCATTTGCCCATAGGAAAGCATTGCTGTTCGTTTTTCATCTATCAATGGATGGATGAAAAATGGACAAATGCTCCATTTTGTGAAATGGGTCTTCTGCTGTTTTCAGTGCAGCAGTGCTTTGTCATTTCTGCACATAAGTTAAAGCAGAGCTCCACCCAAAAGGGGAAGTTCCGCTTTAAGCCGTTGTCCTGCGCTCCCCATTAAGGATTGGCACCTTTGGGGAGTGGGTACCCAAAATTGACAGGTACCCATTCCCATTTCCCACGGAAGTTGTCCTCTCCCCGTAGTCTTCTGGGACACGTGACAGGTCCCAGAAGACTACGGGGCCATTCACAAATGCGCAGTGGGCACCCGGCCGTGAAGCCTCAAGCTGTCACAGCTGGATGTCCACACTAAAGATGTTGGCGCCAGAGAGAGAAGATGGCCGGTGAATCCAGCGGTGATGCGGACACTGCTGAACCGAGGGACAGGTAAGTGTCTATATTTTAAAAGTCAGAAGCTACAGTTCTTGTAGCTGCTGACTTTTTTTTTCAGGTGGAACTCCACTGTAACCTTTCAAACGTAAGTTTCCCCACAGCCCAACTGGTAATAAAGAGATGCTAATACCACACTACAGAAAGATAATCAGTAGGACTGGAGTGAACGTTAATTGGTACTAATCACTTGAGGTAACCCTATATAGGTTATATCTCCCACCTAAAGTTGCCACCTGGCTGGTAAAAAATGTCACTAGTCCCCATTGGTATGAAAGGTGACAACACAGCTCAGTGTGCATTCTTGGCGTGCCTTCATGCTGGGGTGAATTAATTTGTATGCTAAGCCAAATCCTTTTTAGTTTTGGTTGGAATGTGGAAAGATAAGAAACCTTAAAGATGAATGTCTCTTTGCTTGTGAATACCAGGGCACCAAGACAGCCTCCTAGTGAAATTGCTCTGGTTGGACTCTGGTTCAGACAAGGATCCCAACACGCCTGAACTCGTTCTTACTTGGCTTAATGGCAGTTATTTTCAGCCAGGTTGCTATTACAGCTCTCATTGCTGTAAATTGTGGTTGGGTGCTCAAACTTCCTTTTCTGTGAGCCCCTACCACTCCCTCTCGCTAACCTATCTTCCTACCTAGTAAAAAACAGAAAAAATACGAGCGCTGGATAAAAACCAAAGAGCGACTAGCATGAAAGGCGAACACCAGAAGCCTCCATAGTCAATATATAAATAAAACATGCAGCGCTAATAGTATTCTAAAAATGAAACGTGTCTAAAATGCGATAGTCAAAACAATAATAACCTAATCATTGTTTGATTATATATATAAAAGAGATGGTAAAATATAGTTAGCGTCCAAAGAAATGATCTATAATGATGAATAAATATATCCAAAATTAGTGTTCGGCATTGCACAGTGAAATTCTAAACCCTTATTGTTAAAGAAAAGGTACCAATCTGCTTCACTGTTTATATCATCCGTTTCTGGTGGTACGTCCCATCTAAGGGATCTCGGTACCATATTCTCTTTAATGTACTTCTCCAAAAAGGAGATATCCCATAATGTCCTTATTTCTGAGGTAGTATGATTGGTCAGGTGTAGAAACAAGCCATGACGGTTGTTAGTTTCCTCTGTATATGTAAATACATCATCAGAAATAACGGACCTTTTAGATCTGTATTCGAAAATATCCATATTGTATACAAGAAAGGACAACAGTTATATTAAGTTTATTACCTTTTAGTACTGAGCAGCAGGATTTGACAGATGTCAGTACTCATTTGATTATTTTATGATTATTCAAGTACACTGACTACCACACTCAGTGATACAGCCAATATAACTGTTGTCCTTTCTTGTATACAATATGGATATTTTCGAATGATATAAATAGTGAAGCAGATTGGTACCTTTTCTTTAACAATAAGGGTTTAGAATTTCACTGCAGAACACTAATTTTGGATATATTTATTCATCATTATAGATCATTTCTTTGGACGCTAACTATATTTTATCATCTCTTTTATATATATAATCAAGCAATGATTAGGTTATTATTGTTTTGACTATCGCATTCCATCTTCCTACCTGATAATCCCAGTGATAGGTCAGCTATTTGTTGAGTGCTGCATTTTGGGTTGGGAGAAAAAGTGCTTCTCTCTCCATATCCTGGAAATCAGGATTCTCCATTGGTCACCCTATTTTTTTATGTAAGGGTGGTCCGCCTGCTTCATCAGTGCAGTCACGTTTTGTAAAAGAAAAAATGGATTCAGTTTGCATCCATTTTTACATTATTATTATTTATTGTTAAACAGGATTTATATAGCGCCAACAATTTACACAACACTTTACAACATAAGGGCAGACAGTACAATACAAATACAGGAGGGGTAAGAGGGTCCTGCTTGTTAGAGTTTACAATCTAAGAGGGAGGGTCAACTGACACAAAAGGTAATACCTGTGGGGGATGGCAGATAATGATTGCTGTAGATCAGTGAGTTGGGCATCATGTCTTTTCTCAAACAACGCTCCATTGACTTTAACAGGAGTGAACATTGCTGTGCAACAGTTATTATTATTATTATACAGGATTTATATAGCGCCAACAGTTTCCTCAGCATTTTACAATATAACGGGATACAATACAGCAACAATACAAGAGGGATAGGAGGGCCCTGCTCCTTGGAGCTTACAATCTAGGAGGGAGGGGCTAGTGGTACAAAAGTTAGTAACTGTGGGGGATGGACTGGTTGGAAGAGTAGAAGATTCCATTATTAGCTGAGGGCAGGATAGGCTTCCCTGAAGAGATAGGTTTTCAGAGATCGCCTAAAAGTGAGCAGAGTAGGCGATAGTCTGATAAATTGGGGTAGAGAGTTCCAGAGGATGGGGGAAGCTCTGGAGAAGTCCTGGAGATGAGCATGGGGGGAGGAGACAAGGGAGCTAGAGAGCAGGAGGTTGTGCGAGGAGCGGAGAGTACGGTTTGGGTGGTATTTGGAGACAAGATCGGCGATGTAATTTGGGGCAGAGTTATCAATGGCTTTATATATCTAGTTAGATATCTATTTTTTTCTCCTTTCCCCAATTGGTCATTTTACTACTGTGGCTATTGCAACTGCTGACATTTGCTTGATTGCTATGGGTTTCTGAACTTCATTGCTGCCATATGTTTTTCAATAAAGACCTGAACATATTTGCCAACATGGCACGAAATTCAGAATAAAATGGATGGACTTCTGATTTAAGGAGAAACTCTTAAGGATACAGATTAATGTCTCTCTTATAAAAAGTCTCTGCTCAATGCATTTTAATTCACTCTGAAAATGTAATTAAAGCAATGTTAAGTGCAGACTGCAATGGTAGCTGCTGATGGAGGTGCTATAAGGATGCTTGATGAAATTTTGAGGGTGCTGTAGCACATCAGAGCCCCCTGGGCACTACTGGATAGCAGGCCCACATTTTTCATCTCCACAAATTTGAATAAAAGGAAGCGATATAAGAGAGTAAACACAAAAAAAGTCTGTATTATTCTCTAAACCTCAGGTCTCCAAATTTTCTGAACAAAAGGGCCGGTTCACTGTCCTGAAGGCTTTGGGGGGCTGGACTGAGGCCAGTAGGAGTATAAATATCCAGAGCCTGACTGGGAGTAAACAATGGCCCATCATTAGTGTCAGTGAGAGGAAAAGTGCCCCATTGTTGGTGTCAGTTGCAAGAACAGTGCCTCATCATTGGTGTCAGAGGGAGGAATAGTACCCCATCATTGGTATTAGTGGGAGGAATAGTGCCCCATCATTGGTGTCAGCGGTAGGAATAGTGCCTCATCATTGGTGTCAGTGGGAGGAATAGTAACCCATTAATGGTATTAGTGGGAGGAATAGTACCCCATCATTGGTATTAGTGGAAGGAATAGTGCCCCATCATTGGTGTCAGTGGTAGGAATAGTGCCTCATCATTGGTGTCAGTGGGAGGAATAGTACCCCTTTATTGGTATTGGTGGAGGGAATAGTGCCCCATCATTGGTCTCAGTGGGTGGAATGGTGCCCCATTACTGCTGTAAGTGGAAGGTATAGTGCCCCATCATTGGTGTCAGTGGGAGGAATAGTACCCCATCATTGGTGTCAGTGGGGGGAATGGTGCCCCACCACTAGTGTAATTGAAAGGAACAGTGCCCCATCGTTGGTGTCAGTGGCAGGATTAGTGCCCCAAGAGCCAGATAAAGGCAAGCAATGAGCCACATCCAGCCCTAGGGACTACAGGTTGGAGACCGCTGCTCTAGACCAGGGATAATCAGCCTTTACATTGGGGCTGTTGTTGTGCTGGGATTTTGGGGGTACAACAAAATGCATCCTGTTATTTGTCTAAGGCAGGGGTACCCATGTTTTACAAATACTTGCAGGCCAAAAAAATCATTTTTATAAACAGTCCCCCTTTTCTATGTGTGCCCAATTAAACCACTGGAGGAGATTTATAAGTACTTCCTGCCCTTCTTTTACTGAAATTGGAAGTAGAGGAAAATCTAAGCACTAGGGATTTTCTAGGACGAAGAGGGCTTATTTTTATTCTCAGGATCCGGAAGGGAGGGGGTCTCATCCAACACTACCATCTTGTGTCCCATCAGCATTTTGTCCTGGGCCTCTCTTTCCTTTAGTTCCATACAGAAGTAATCCAATAGCTTTTACCTTAAGTATAGCTTCATATTGCTGTTTCCATATGATGCCATAAACTAATTGTGACCACTATACTGAGATCAATGGACTTGCATGGATGTTTTGTAGCTGGTCCTGACGAAGTGGCGCTATCTATGAAATGCATTGCCCACAGTCTGTTACTTGTGAAATGGGACATTCATTATAAAAAAAATGATGTAATAATAAATATGGACAATTTTTTCATATATTCATGTGTTGAATTTACATTCTTGGGTACCATCCTAGAGATTTCCTAGTTTTTTATTTGTCTGCTGTAATCATTTGCTTGATGGCACTTCAAGGTGTTAGTTCAGTGTCATCCTGCTTCTCTCGCTTCTTTTTTTAAATCACTCTTCTTAAAATTGTATTAGGCCACCTTAACTACACTTACCCTCCCTTGCCCCTCTGCCACTGCTACAGGAATGAAGTAGCTATGGGTTAGCTCCAGTTCCCTCTGGTTGGAGCTTACGAAGAGCTAAGTACTCTTTCCTGGCCCTCAAGTGACAGCATTGGTGACTGGTCGGGAGGGGAGAAAGTGTGACATGGCTGTTGAAGAAAAGCTCTGATTTCCAGATTTTTGCTAGCTAGTTTAATGTTTTTGAAATTGCCTTGGAATTGCCTTGCTTTGTGGCCAGTATCACGGCAACCTCCATAAGGGTAGCTGGCAAGTCCAGCCATTCTCAAGCATCCATGGCCCACATACAGTGGGTAAAATAAGTATTGAACACTATTTTTCTCAATAAATATATTTCCGAGGGTGCAATTTACAGGAAAGTTCACCACATGTCGGTAACAACCCATGCAATCCATACATACAAAGAAACAAAAAAAAGTATTAAACTAAATAAAAACAATAAGTATTGAACACGTTAACTGAAATCTTTATTTATTACTTCATACAAAATCCTTTGTTGGTAATGACAGCTTCAAGACACTTCCTGTATGGAGAAACTAGTCGCATGCATTGCTCAGGTGTGATTTTGGCCCATTCTTCCACAAAAACAGTCTTCAAATCTTGAAGATTATGTGGGCCTCTTCTATGAACTCTGCTCTTTAGTTCTTTCCATAGATTTTCTATTGGATTCAAGTCAGGTGATTGGCTCGGCCATTCTAGCAGCTTTATTTTCTTTGAAAGTAATTGAGAGTTTCCATGGCTTTCTGTTTGGGATCGTTGTCTTGCTGACATGTCCACCCTTGTTTCATCTTCATCTTTCTGGTAGATGGCAGCAGATTTTTATCAAGAATGTCTTGGTACATTTTTCCATTCGTCCTTCCTTCAATGATATGAAGTCTGCCAGTACTGTATGCTGAAAAACAGCCCCACACCATGATGTTCCCACCTCCATGCTTCACTGTTGGGATGGTGTTTTTGGGGTGATGTGCAGTGCCATTTGACCTCCAAATATGATGTGTTATGGCATCCAAAGAGTTAAATGTTGGTCTCATCTGACCAGACTATATTCTCCCAGTATTTCATCGGCTTGTCTAAATGTTGTGCAGAAAACTTTAAACAAGCTTCAACATTCTTTTTCTTCATCAATGGAGTCTTGCATGGTGAGCGTGCATGCAGGACATGGCAGTTGAGTGCTTTACTTATTGTTTTCTTTGTAACAATTGTGCCAGCTATTTCCAGGTCTTTCTGAAGCTCTCCACAAGTGGTCCTTGGCTCTTGGACAACTCTTCTGATAATTCTTTTCACACCTCTGTCAGAAATCTTGCGAAGAGCACCTGGTTGTGGTAGGTTTATGGTGAAATGATGTTCTTTCCACTTCTGGATTACGGCCCCAACAGTTTAAAAATCCTTCTGTAACTAATGCCATCAGTATGTTTTGCAACAATAGGGATGCAAAGGTCTTGAGAGATCTCTTTGCTTTTACCCATCATGAGATGTCTGTTGCGTGACACCTTGGTATGGAGACACCTTTTTATAAGCTCGAAATCCCCTCATGTTTTTCATTGTATTGTTATTGTACTGTCACATGTTCTGTCCCCCTTTGTAATGTACAGCGCTGAGCGAACTATTGGTGCTTTATAAATACTGTATAATAATAATAATAAGCCATCAGTTCAGACTGAACCAGCTACTATTAATTTGCACTGACAAGGGGCAGGATTGCTTTCTAATTACTGATAGATTTCAGCTGGTGTCTTGACTTTCCATGCCTTTTTGCACCTTCCTTTCTTCATGTGTTCAATACTTTTTCCCTGTGCCATTCCATTTTATTACACAAAACTTAATTTCTGAACTTATTTGTTTTGGTTTCTTTATATACATGGATTGCATGGGTTGTTAACGACATGTGGTGAAAATGTCATGTCAATAGCACCTTTAGAAATATATTTACCTAGAAAAATGGTGACGTGTTTAAAACGTATTTTACCCGATGTAAGTTGCACTCAAAAAGGAAGAAAGAAAGAAAGGCATATATGGAATAAATTAGAAAGGAGGAGGATAAAAAAGGACTTGTAGAACGACTCATCTTCAACTGTTTGGAGCATCTCTGTTCCTTTTATATCCTTTCCTCCCTTACAAAATAAAATTTAATTCTGCAGCAATTCAGATGAGAAATTTGTGCCTCAGAAATTCAAGGATAAAGAAAAGTAAATTTGCATTCATATTGCTCTGTAATGTTGCATGGCCTGTTTTAATTTTCATCAAAGAAGATGTAATTGCAGTGTTTAATGGAAAACAAAGATGAAACCGGGATTGCTACATTGTTCATCAGTACAAACTCTTTTCTCTCTCTTTAGGGCTTGCTTGTTTATACCATACAAAGCCTCTAGAAGCTTTTAATCTAGCTTTTATTTTATTTATTTATTTCTGTTCATATTTTTTTTCATGAAGTAAAGAAATTGACATAGACACTTTCTGTACACCGGATGGCTTAGAGAAAAGCACTTTAAAGTGTGCAAACATTTTAGGAGATTATAAGGGCAAAGGAAGTTAGGAAGGTATGGTGCTTGTAAAGTTGTATTTTTCTTCATTCAGCTCACCATTTGTTTGAACATTTCGTAAAAGAACACAATTAAGAACATTATTGAGAACACTATCAACCTCCACTACCCATGTGTACAATATACACCTGTATATACACCCTTGTGCTTACATTTGTGGCTTGATAAGTGCAGCAGGTAGACCCGCATAGTGAGTCCCCATGTACACGGGACACTTCTGAACGATGGAAACTGACTGCTGGAAAACGTAGGTTAAAAAACATCTGTTTAGCCGCTTTTGCATAGCGCGTTTATTTGTGTTTTGTATTTAGAAGCGTTTTTTAAAGATAAGCACAGGAGAACCTCCCAAATGCCCAGAATGCACTGAAAAGTGGTAAATTATTAACTATTTCAGACTGTTTCAGTGAAATACAGAGAGTAGAAGCAGAGACAGCAGTATGTGTTGAGATAATTAGGTGTGAGTTGCTCATTAACATTTCTTTTGTTTCCAAGAATGGGAAAGGTGTCTGGTGGAGGGAGTCATTAAGGCCAACTGGCAGGGGTCTTCATAAGGAATTTGAGGTGTGAATGGTCATTAACATATCTTTTGTTACCAAGGGTGGCAGAGGTCTGAGGCGTGAATTGGTCATTACAATGTGTGACAAGCTTGGTAGGAACACCCTGTGTTCAGTGTTTTGTCCATCTGAGTACCTTGAAAACACTTTGCATGCATTTTTCATGATGAAAAAAGGCTCGGACAGCATCGGGATCTGGAAGAGTTAAAAAAAAAATTTCAGACGCAAATGCTTTTAAACGCAATTTGCCGCGTTTAGACACATTTAGCCATGTTTACAAGTCTTTTGCATTTGAAACGCTGATAAAATTGACTGCTGAACGCAAGTTTTCTGCGTTCAAAAAAAGACTGTAAACTCAAATGCCTGTAAACGACTGTAAACGAAGATGTGTACATGGACACATAGGAAAACATTAGGGAGAGTTCAGGGGCTGCTGAAAAAAAACACAGAAACGCTCCTAAACATCAGTTTATCAGCTGCAGTGTACATGAGCCCTAAACCTAAAGCAACACGTTCACTTAATTGATTTGCTTGAGTAAATCAATGAATTATTTTAAGGTTGACTTGGCCTTAAAGAAGTCCAGGCAATGAGGTATATACTGGCCAGTTTTTGGGAACAGATTGCAGAACCTCTTTACCTTTTGTTATCTCATCTCTTAGACAAACAAGCAAAATATTCTGTCTGCTTGAGGATCTTGGAGGAGATGGGACAATTTTTTTTTTTTGAACAGCCTTGAGACTGTTGCTAAATCAACAAAAAAACTGTTTCATAAATTGCAGAGATCTACCTAACCTACTGCAGCTGTCAAGAGCCTTCAGTCATGGCTAATACCATGCTATTCTGAGAAATAGATCTCCATGGTAGTGTAGAAGGGAGAGGAGTTAATCAGCAAGCTATGACACTTCTAAGTAGCGCTGAAGCTTGTGTCTACCACATTCCTTCCTATAGCCCTATCATGAGGTGCTATAATTTTGGTACATCATACTGGCTGACCATTCGGTAATAACTAGACAAATGGTTAATGCATCCATGGGCCTAAGGTGAAAGACAAAATTTTAAGGGAACTTTTAAGGTGAGTTATCTCTCAAAGATGTCAACACACACACACATCTGCTAAAATCCAATGTTCTATTAGCACATTAACCACTAGACAAGGAGTGGCTAGTATTAAAAAGGCAACAGTAGTCTCACCATTATTAAAATGATACACAAAACATATATAACGCCTCTGAACACAACCCTTCGAGATCCATCCTTGGCATCTTATAATAAATTCCCTCCCTGGGGGTTCACCAATATCTCATGTGCCATCTGAGACTCAAAATGTAACTGCAACATATAAAAGTTATCATTGATCTCACAGACACATTATTTGCTGTGGATGAGTTCCGTGTCTCAAACGCGTTTCACTTAATGCTTCTTCAGGAGAGGGGTGCTCAAGAAAAGTGCATCAGAATACATTGGCACATGGGAACCCTGTGAGTCCTAAAGGAAGAATCTACCCAATGCGCTTCCACAAAGGGAGGAAGAATGGAGGCTGAACTGGTCTATGTATTGTAACCCCAGGCAGTTTTTATAGAGTTAGTCCAAATATGGCCTTCTAGTAATTGGATGATCCCCATGTATTGGAGATTGGATGATGCCCACAGAGTGTCTGGATCTGGTGTTGGAAAAAACTATTTTTTGCAGCACAGCCTGGATGGACTGGTTATACCTCCGACAATGTCACTTTAAGAAACTTTATATTATTCAGAATGAAGATTGCATAGTAGACACCATAAGCTGTCTGAATTTACCAAAATGTAGGGTGGGGGGTGGTAATTAAAAAAAAAAAAAGAGTAAGTATAAAATTATGGAAGATGCCATTAGAGACTTGATTGTAAAGGTTCCAGGCTGTTCCGGCCCTGGCTTCACTAGAAGGAATTCAATCATTTTAGTCTTTACTGACTGTATCTTTGCACCAGGTATGTGATTTGCTAGTTACTGACAACAGTTTCAAGATGACAGTCCTATAACATCTACAAGTTAGTGGTGATTAAATCTATAATTCTTTTTTTAAGCTCACTTTTAAAGGGGCAATGCATTTAGCCTATTTAAAAGATGTTATTTTTATACAGCTCTGTACATTAAAGTGGTTGTAAAAATTGAAGTTTTGTTTACCATCATGCACCCTATACATGAAGGTAAAAAAAAACCTTCAGTGTGCAGCTCCCCTCTTAGCTCACCCTTACTTACCTGAGCCCGATCCCCATCCAGTGATGTGCTCGAGAACAGAAGCTCTCCTGGGTCGCTTTCTCCTCATTGGCTGAGACACAGCAGCGGGAGCCATTGACTGTCAATCACAGCCAGTAAGGAGATCTCTCTGAGGAAGAGGCAAGTCCTCGAAACGCGTCAGCCTTTTGGATGTCTATACTCCCTATTGCGGACTGTTACTCAGTGCGGTGTTGACCCAGCTGTTCTTTATGATGTGCTTTGACTATATTGTTGTTTGTGAGTACAACACATACTTTATTTTTTATTAAACATTTTTTATGGTAATGCACTAGGCCTGTGCGCCCTCTGTTTTTTCTTTCCTCATTCAGTAAGGAGATAGCTGGGGGCGGGGCAGAGCCATGTTCTGTATGGCTCATAGATGCACAGAGATGGCTCGGGAGCGAGCAAGCACAAGTGCTTGCTCTGGGGGGCACTCAGCAGGGTGGAGGGGCTGGAGCACTGTCCGGGAACCCAAGAAGTGGAGGATTGGGACTGCTGTGTGCAAAACTCTTGCACAGAGCACATACATATGACCAGGGGCGAACTGACAACTCATGGGGCCCCCGGGCAATAGGGGAGGGGCTGGAGCCCTGTCCGGGAACCCAAGAAGTAGAGGATTGGGACTGCTCTGTGCAAAACTCTTGCACAGAGCACGTACATATGACCATATTCATACTGCCATTTGAATACTTTAGACCTCTGAGTTTCTTAAGAAAATGAGTTTTTTTCACCTTGTTGGAAAATTTTGTAAGCAAGGCATATCCTTCAACTTATTATGGGAAAAATGTAGGAATTAAAATTGTGTCATACAACAAACCTAAATATTAGAAAAGATCTCGTCAATGAAGCATCCAATTTGAGGACCTTGTGACATCTCTTCTGCCATCCTTCTGGAGACATCTGCCCATCTGAGAATATTTTAGATAGCTTGGTCAAATTCATTTTGTACATAATATTTCCTTAAGTCTACAGGCCTCTATTAAACCAGTTTATTTTTTGCTTTACAGTCAAAGGTGGAGCCTTCTAGATCGAGTACGCCTTTCCAATCCTCGTGGGACCAGTCCGAAAGCCAAAACCTTTTCCCCACTGAACATTGAGGGCGTGGAAGAAAGTCCCTCCAAAGAACCAAAAACCATGGGAGTGAGCAACAAGGAGCGATTCCGTACTGCACTAAGGATGAAAGCCTATGCCTTCTGGCAAAGTTCAGAAGGTAATCACAGCTCTTTACAAATAAAACCATTTTTTCTCCTAGTGACCCTATATATATTGTATGCAGGGGCAGACTGACCATTTGGGAACTCGGGCACTGCCTAATGGCCCGGGGTCAGTAGGGGGCCCCATGAGATGCCCCTGGTACCTTTTCATAGGCTTATTTGGGTGTGGTTTGAGTGTGGGCAAGGATACAGGGGCCCCATGATGCCCTATTGCCCGGGGGCCCCATGAGTTGTCAGTCCGCCCCTGATTGTATGTGGTATTTAGGGGTCTAGTTATAGTTGCGGAAACACTTCATCTGTTTTAAGAAGGAATTTATAAAGTTGCGTTCTATAGCTTGGAGTTGAGAAATACTGAAATTAAATTTGAACATGTAAAGCTGATCTCCAGACAGATATAAAATACACAAATATACTCAGCTCTGTATTTATTGACCACTATTCTCCTGGGTCAATTTTTACATATTTTCACACATAAGTTAAAATCAGTATTTATGTTAGAAAATTACTTAGAACCTTCAAACATTACATATTTTCCGTAAGCCGAGGCCCTGGAGAATAAGCTGGCGGCTATTGAAATTTTCTTTATGTCGCACGATATTTGTGCAGCCATTTATGAAATGCAAATTTTCAAGAGAAAAATACACTAAAATGAACACACAGAATACCTATTTTTTGCTAAAATATATGTTGCATAGAGTATATACCAAACGTGTAAAGATGTAAAATTGTTCATGCCTGTGAAATGGCAACAAGCTATTTATTTTATTTATTTATTTCATTACTTATATAGCGATGTCAATTTACGCAGTGCTTTACATATATATTGTATATTCTTATCAGTCCCTAACCCTCAAGGGGCGTACAATCTAAGATCCTTTACTCATCCATACATACACACACTAGGGCCAATTTAGACAGGATCCAATTAACCTACCAGCATGTCTTTGGAGTGCTGGAGGAAACCAAAGTACTGGGAGGAAACCCACACAGGCACAGGAAGAACTTGCAAACTCCAGGCAGGTGGAGGCGTGGTTGGGATCTAAAATTGTCCATAGGTGACACTTTAAAGTGGCAGTAAACCGCTGCTAAAAAAAAAAAACTGTCCCCCCCCCACACACAGGGTAAAGTCATAATGTACTAGTAAGCACTGCATATTATGACAGACTTACCTGTGAAATGGATCCATCTAACAGCACCTTGTCACTGCTGACAGGGAATCCAACTTCACCCGGTCTTCTTTCGTGTTCTCTGGCTGTGGCCGCTTGGTTGGCCGAGCCGCAATGACGTCACTCCCACGCATGTGTGCAGGAGTCACTGTTTATGGCACAGAGCGCATGCGCCGGCGATGTCACTGGTGGCCACACAGGTAAATATCTCCTAAACGGAGCAAGTTTAGGAGATATTTACTGTATCTACAGGTAAGCTTTATTATAGGCTTACCTGTAGGTACAAAGCAAAAAAAGAGAGCTTACTCCCACTTTAAATGCCTTTACAGGTTATCAGTGTAGAGTTAACTGTGAATTATGGCCGTGGAAGTATTGCTCTCACTCCAGCATTCAGATGATACCACATGTGTGGTACAATCACTGTTTACATGTGCAGGCTGGACCTACGTGTTCATTTTCCCCATTGTGATAGCTTTGGGCAGTAACAGATTCTCTCTATGAAGACATCAGGGGTCTATTAGACCCCTGATTCGGGTCCTGTCCTCGAAATCACAGTGCACGTACATGAGTTTTTGGTACATTTTTTGGCAGGGTTTTGTGTTCAACAACCAATCTCCTCCTACTAAAAAAATGCATGAAGTGTGAAAACGCATGAAATCGCACATAAAAACCCCCCTGCACCAAAAATGCACTAAGAAACACATGATGCAGAAGCACCAGTGTGAACCCAGGATAATTATGTATCCAGAACCAAGGCTGCTGTTAGAAACCATGGGGCCCCATAGATCCAACCTGACAGGGCCCCCCAAAGAAAACACAGTTTACTAGGATTCATTTATGAACACAGTGAGTGATTGGTACCAATCACTCATTGTGTTCATTCAGGACAGAAAGGGAGGAAAGGAAGGGGCTGGGAAATGTAACATATTTACCAGACCATTATCCCACTCTCCATCCTGAAGGATCCTTGCAGCTGCCGGTGGGAAGAAGGTGGGAAGGAGAGGAAGGAAGCCGGAAGCACTGCAGGGGTAGGGGCACACAGGGGTGCTAGGGCAGCAGGGGTAAAATGTGTGGTGCACAGGATGGGTGAAGGGTGCGGCGGAGAGGCAATTACTGAAACCGATCCCCAGTATGGCTCTCTTTGCAGCAGCTGAAAGCCAGCGGAAGAGAGAGGAGAAGAAGCCAGCTTTCAGGTGCTGCATAGAGAGCCATACAGGGGATCGGCTCCAGTAATTGCCTCTCCGCCGCACCCTTCACCCTCCCTGCCCACATCCAATTCACCCTGCTGGCCTGGGCCCTGTACAGGAGGACTGGTGGTACCCCCTTATCCACAGCCCTGTCCAGAACGGTTGATATATAGCACATATATAGCCTAATAAACCAGAAAGCAAAAGCCTATTTGTAGGCTTGTTGTCCATCATCAATACAGTGTATGGAAACCGTGCCGTTTATGGAACGTATAACCCAGAAGGTCATAGTGAGAAGGAACTACAAAGTAAAAATGTGTGTTTACTTGCTCTCATCAGGCAGGAAGCGGTGAGGCGACATTATACTCTTTATTTCAGTAACATTGTCTAGATAATTATCTTACTTTATCTGCAGATGCCGGAACAACAGGGGACCCTATGGCAGATGGAGGCTACAGTAATGAATATCTGATGGAGGATTTAATCCCTACGATAAAAGTGGTCATCCATGCTTCTAGGTAAATGTCTTTCCTTTGTTGTGAGCACATAGAAACAGTTCTGGAACTCTTATAGGGACAATGGATGTAGTCACTCCTAGACCTGATCTATTATGTCCTATGGGGCTTGAGCTATGTCCATAGAAATTACAGTAAGGAGTGCCAGACTGGGTGAAACATCCAAGAACATTTTAATTGTTGAGAAATATGTCCTATAAAAACATTCAATGCGTTCCAAGGAAAACATTACCCCTCTTCGATGAGGCTCAAAATGGAGTAACACTTGGGCGGACTCAAGTAATTGGTGACTTCACCGATCTTTAGTAGAACCAGTATTGATTTAATGTACCTGGTGCAAGAACCTGAAGTGATGAGGACAGCCTTCCTTACACCTAAGGGTCCCTAGTGTACTGAACAGGTTGTGTAAGGGTACAGGGTGGAACGAGTGCCTTTTCTGTTTGCGAGCAACTGGTTTGGGTAAATAGGCTGAACATCAGCAGAGTCAACCTAGGCATCAGAAGATCAGTAGGGACTGACTGGGCAACAGGCAGGATCAGAGGTGGCTCTAGGCTTTCTGAAGCCTTAGGCAAATCGAAACATAAGTCCCCACTCATGGCCATCTATCTGTCTGCCCATCTGTAAGCCATGCAGCAAGCCTTTCCAGATCGAGATCCTCGTGTGGTGTATGGAAGGAGTGACGTGCTCAGACACAACGTCACTCCTCATTGGTCGTCAGAGCTCCAGAAATCTTCGGTTACGTGAAAGGTGTGACAGAGCTCTTAATGCTGCCTGCGCACAGCAGGATTAACCAGTTCGACTACAGAGCATTTTTTTTTCGTAATAATGTAAAAATCTAAATTTGTGGCAATAAAATTACTTAAACCCCCAGAACATTATATAATTTCTGAAAGAAGAAACCCTGTAGAATACAAAGGTGATATTTGCAAATTTGTATGTCTATTTTTATGTTATGCACATTTTTATGTTTATTAAATGCAAATTTTCAGGGGAAAATATAATAAAATCAATATAAGTGCACAATCACACAATAGAATACCCATGTTTGGCTAAAATATAAAAGATGAGGTTGCATCAAGTAGATAGACATCAATTATTCCATATCTTAAAATTGTGATATCACCGAAAAATATGGTGCCAAAAAATCAACATAGGTGATTCTTTCAAAGCCGTTTATGGCTAACTAGGAGCTTTATGCTAGAATTACTGATCTCACTCTGACATTCGCGGCGATATGTCACACATGTGGTTTACATGCACATTTTTTGAATTTTAATTTATTTTATTGTAATTTTAATTCTAAACCCCCATGTGAAAGCATTGGGCAGGTGACAGGTGCTTTAATGTCTCCCCTGCCCTTCACACCATCTAACCAAGCACAGATCAGCTTGGTTAGATGTGTCCCTTGGTTGTACTTACCAGGAAAGGGTGCACCTGAAACCGGAAGTAACATTCGAAGGGGGGGGTGCTGGCAGAAAAGGGGGGGGGCACCACGCTGCCGGCTCCGTGAAAGTAATTGACAGCTCTGTAGTAGGCAAACTTTTCACTGCAGCAGGCAAATTAGGCAGCTGCGAGGCTTTAGGCGACCGCCTAATTTGCCTAAATAGAGAGTTACCTCTAAGGCAGGTGGTAGCAGAGATTGGCAGGGCAGGAGGCAGATGATCAGTCAGGCAAGCCAGATCAGTAACTGATGGTCAGATCGAGTATCATGTAGGTAGAAGTGTAGTTGGAATTCAGGCCATGGACGGTAACAGATGAGGAGGTCAAGAACAAAAGTCGGCACAGGCAGATACAAGGAGTAGCCAAGGCAGGGTGCGTCAGTAATGGACAGTTAGATACAAAGTTGCATACTCACCTAAGAGGATGCAGCTTCGGCCCAATGCTGCATCTGTCCCTCGCCAGCTCTACACAGAGAACTGAACAATCAAAGACCTCTGATTGCTCAGTTCTCAGATCTGCTCTGAGCACAGAGCGGTGACTGTCAATCACCACTCTGTGCTCTGCCCCGACAGAACGCATTAGAGAGCCGGGCTGTGGAGGGGGCAGGAGCGGCTGGCTCAGGCTGTCGGCAACATGCTGAGAGAGTGAACCAGCTGCCAGTCAGGCATCTGGACAAATCTCGACAGGTCCAGGGGGATGAAAATTCTGGGAAATCTACGCTGACATAATGTCAGTTCCTATGGTGAAATAAAAGTTAAATCATTAATACCAAATGAGTTAGTAATTGAGCTAGTTATAATTTTTACATATTTCAAGTTGAACTTTAGTACCAGAAATGGGGAAACTGTGCCCAAAAAATAAAAACAGAGGGCAAAGGAAGGCATTGCCTGTGGTCACCCTGCAGCTGACCTTTTCCCTCGTTACTATTTTAGCATGCCTTGTTCTGCACTGTGTGCAGGGCTTTGCTTCCTTATATCAGAGCTGCCCACCAGATGACCACGAAGCAGTAGAGAGGCAGAGAAAGCACATATCCACAGAATAAATGAAGCAGAAGCAGGGAAATCTTTGCACTGCAGGTCCTCAGGTACAACTTCCACTTCAGCAAGGAGAACAGCGAGCAGCACAGAAGTAACATCACCAAATATCGCTCTAATACCCTGAGACAAGTGACCAGAGACTGCAGTACCAGAAATGATCTCACACTGCAGATATACATATTTAAAGCTCAAGGCTGCCCAGGCAAGGGAAGTGTTGTTTTGATGAGTAAATGGCATGGGGTCCCCCCCAAAATCCATACCAGACCTTTATCCAAGCTTGCAGCTTGGCAGGTCAGGAAAGGGGGGGGACGAGCAAGCGCCCCTCTCCCCTGAACCATACCAAGCCACATGCCCTCAACATAGGGGGGTGCTTTGGGGCAGGGGGACTCCCCACCAAAGCACCTTGTGCCCATGTTGATGGAGACAAGGGCCTCTTCCCCACAACCCTGGCTGGTGGTTGTGGGGGTCTGCAGGTAGGGGGCTTATCGGAATCTGGAAACCCCTTTTAACAAGGGGGCCCCCAGATCCTGCCCCCCCTATATGAATGAATATGTGGTATATGGTACCCCTACTCATTCACCAAAAACAAAAAGTGTAGTGTGAAAAAAGACAGGAGACGGTCTTTGACAAATCCTTTATTAAAAGAAAAAACTAGAAGAATGTCCCCTGCAGTAGATCCAACGTCAATCACGATGCCCGCCGCTGCCACCGTCGACCCGAGAAAAAGAATGTAAAAAAAAAAGGCTCCGCTCCCGACGATGCTCCGGTGGTTTGACAGTTCTTAAATATGTAAGGGGCGGGGCCACCCGAGGACATCGTGCATGTGACCCCACCCCATGTGACATCAGTCAGATAAGTCAAATGCTGCTTATTAAAACAGTTTACCATGATCAACGCGGTTCAAAGAACTGTTAGAAGAGACTTGTTGGCTAACATAAGGTCCTAGCAGACATCTTGTGTTTCCTGCTCTGAAACAATCGTTTTACTTTTCTATGGTTAAAGTGACTGAGGGGTTCATTTTAAAGCAGTAGTAAACCGTGACCTTTTTAAAAAAAAAAACCTGCAAGAAAATAGCATAATGTGCTAGTATGCATCACATCAATTTGCTGTCACTGCTGACAGGGCTTCTATCTTCACTCAGTCCTTCTCCTGGGTTCGTGGGCACTGGCGGCTTGAATGGCTGAGCCGCGATGACGTCACTCCTGCGCGGGAGTCACTTTTTACAGCACACAGCTTTGAAGGAACAGCATGGGCACGCCGTTCCTTCAGAGTGCATGCGCCTGTGCTTTACACAGGAACATATCTCCTACATGGTGCATGTTTAGGAGATATTTACAGTACCCACAGGTGAGCCTTATTATAGGCATACCTGTAGGTACAAATACA
Organism: Staurois parvus; assembly: GCF_062004578.1. Lineage (NCBI taxonomy): Eukaryota > Metazoa > Chordata > Amphibia > Anura > Ranidae > Staurois > Staurois parvus. The sequence continues at coordinate 2,451,414 of NW_028318185.1, read as the reverse complement.
AAAACTGACTTTATTACCACTTTAATGATGCTGCTGGCTGATGTTGAACTGGAAGTTATTTTCTTATGTTGGTGTCATAAAAACTCTGTGAGTCCCATTGTTTTCTCATACAGAATAATGCAGTTCTTGCTACATAAGAAGAAATTTAAGGAGACTTTGCGGCCTTATGATGTGAAGGATGTGATAGAGCAATATTCTGCTGGACATCTGGATATGCTCTCTAGGATTAAATACCTCCAGTCAAGGTAAGGGCAATATTTAGAATAGAAGATCACTTGTTTGTTTTTTCTGAAATGGTGTAATATTCATATGTTGTGTAGCAACAGCCAGGGCCACCAATAAGGGGATGGAGTTGGCAATCTTGTACAGGCCCTGGGCCCCATCAGTTCAGCATGAGTAGAGAGGGCCTCCTCAAATTACTTTGGGCCCATGCACAATAATTCCAGGGGCTGTGGCTTCCAGTGGTTAAAAAAAAGAACAGAGAAGGGACTATTAACTCCTTTTCGGGAGCAGACAATCCTCCATTATATTAAAGTTATGGTCTCTTCCTCTATATGTAATTGTTAGGAGCTGCAACAAGGAGGCCCTGTTGCTGAATTGATAGGGCTGCACAATTTAATTAAATTGCTGGAAGCCACAGCTGGAGGGATTATGGTGCATGCATATTAGGGTATTAAAAGTCCCTTCTCTCTTTGGGGTTGATTACCCAGCAGGGCTGGCATGTGCAACAGATTAGAAACACTGAGGTGGGTGGGCTCAGGCCCCTGTCAAGCAGGCTGTATGTGGCCCTATGATTTCCAATAGTGGCCCTGGTAACAGCGGTCAGAAATTCTAAAACTTTGTATGCATAGTACTAATATAAGCTACTTTCTTGGTATTTCTGGTGTTTTGTTAATTACAAAGTGTAGAAATTTAGATTTATCATGTTGCTTTTGACTCTCAGAGCTCCACGTATAGGTATATAGAAGTGAAATGGACTTAATGTGGCCATACCCTTGCTTGGAAAAAGAAAGATGAGGAGGAAGGATGAGATGAAGAGGGGGAGGAGATGAGGAGGAAGGATGAGATAAAGAGGGGGAGGAGATGAGGAGGGAGGATGAGATGAGGAGGGGTTTTGGAGATGAGGAGGAAGGATGAGATGAGGAGTTTTGGAGATAAGGAGGTAGGATGAGATGAGAGGTTTTGGAGATGAGGAGGAAGGATGAGATAAAGAGAGGTTTTGGAGATGAGGAGGAAGGATGAGATAAAGAGAGGTTTTGGAGATGAGGAGGAAGGATGAAATAGAGAGGTTTTGGAGATGAGGAGGAAGGATGAGATGTGGACGGGTTTTGGAGATGAGGAGGAATAATGAGATGAAGAGGGGGAGGAGATGAGGAGGTGGATGAAATGAGGAGAGGTTTTGGATATGAGGAAGAAGGATGAGATGAGGAGGGATATGCGATGAGGAGGGGTTTTGGAGACGAGGAGGGAGCATGAGTTGGTAAGGGGGAGGTAATGAGGGAGGATTTTGGAGATGAGGAGAGCTTTTTGAGATGAGAAGTTGAGGAGGGAGGATGAGATAGGGAGGCTGGAGGGGATATGGAGGGATTTTGGAAATGAGGAGAGAGAATGAGATGGGGAGAGGTCTGTGTTCATTGTAATCTAACAGAAATGAAGGAAGTAGGGCTGACACCACACATTTAAGATTCAGAGTTCAAAATACAGTGTTGTCAGCTGAAACAGGAAACAGATGTATTATGTTTCTAGCTCAGAAACAATTATTTTTCTATACTGTGTGTGTTTTTATAGGGATTTCTTTTTTTTTTTTTGCCTTGACATACACTTTAAGAGAAAAAGGTCAAAGAGGAGGAGATGCCAGCCTGGTAATGTAACCAACCAAAATCATGTAACTGACCTCTTCTCCAATCACCAAGTTCTTTCTGCAGCGTTAAACAGAGAGTACTCTGTGGAACTCTGTAGACTTTAAATCATAGCCAGCATTTTTAAATGGGCCACAATACTGTAGTTTTGAATGCATTTTGGTATCCTCTCGGTTTTAAATTGTCCCTTCAATCCCTCTATAGGTTCTGTTCTCTCCTTCTATTACATTCCTGTCAGTCAATGTACATGGAGCGTACCCTCACTGTCTCTTAGTGATGGATCCCACATTTTGGTGAGCACACCAGGAGTAGGTGGTACATACGAACCTTGAAGGGAAAACTCAAAAACTCCAGGTGGACAGGAAGAAAGTCAGACATTATCTTTGCAAAAGTACAGATTATGCTGCTCCCATCCCCTAAGTCTGGGCCACCAAAATGGAAGATTGAATGCTAAAAGCTAGCAGGCCATCATATGCCCCACAGACTTAACAAATCCAAAGAAAATTGAAATGCTGGTAACTTTATCCAAACAGCATAAACAAAAAGTTTCCCAGACCCCCCTCTGGAATTCCTGCATATTCCCTGCTCACGATATCCTGATGATTAAAGTTACCAGCATTTGAATTTTATTCAGAGTGCAGCTAATACTTTCCTTAGGCTTTGTAAATTCAGTGATTATGGCAGGAAGATTGCACTGATGGACTGCAAAAACTTCAAAGGGCTGTCTCATTCCTAGAGACTCTACCTATTACCAAAATATTTATTTTGGGTGGACTGATCCTTTCATTTCTATTGTTGACTTGTGCTACAATTACCTTCTCAGAATATGTAGAAATTTTCTGTCTTCATTTCTTCCTTTCCAGAATAGATATGGTTTTTGCTCCAGGTCCTCTTTCTACCCCCAAACATAAAAAGTCCCAGAAAGGAATAGGTGGACTTGGTGGAGGATACGGCTACCCATCTCAACAGTCTCCAAGGTAATATGACCATAATGTACAGTCTGCAAGGTAATATGACCCTCATGCTCAAGCTATTAATGTTATGCAGTTTGGTATATGCTAGGATGACCAGAAGAACTTCTAGAAAATTATTATTTCCTTGTTACAAAACATAGCATAGTCCTTGATGTTTCTTTTTTGAAGCGGTTCCTGTTTCCAAGCATATACGCAATATTCCTAAATTAACCAACTGTTCTTTAGTGTTGCTACACTTGGGTTCTACACTTGGGACCAACTGATCTGAAGCAACGTTCCACAGGAATAGACCCACCAATCACAGTGCTATGTGCAGGACTCTATCAGCCAATCAATCATCTGAATATTCCTAGTGTTGGTTTGCTTCTATTCAGAGCAATGGAAGGGTCAAAATACTAAAGCATCTTACATAGCCAAGGGAAATCATCCATGGGCTATTATGTAGAGCAGTGGTTCTCAACCTGTGGGTTGCGACCCCTTTGGGGGTCGAACGACCCTTTCACAGGGGTCCCCTAAGACCATCAGAAAACACATATTTCCGATGTGTAAAGAGCAGCTACTGTGTAGAAAGCAGCTGCTGTGTTGAAAGCAGCTACTCTGTTAAAAGCAGCTACTGTGTAGAAAGCAGCAGTATTGGAGGTAAAACGACACTCATGAATTATAATTACTGGGTAAATAATTTTATGGTTGGGGGTCACCACAACATGAGGAACTGTATTAAAGGGTCTTGGCATTAGGAAGGTTGAGGACCACTGATGTAGAGTAACTAATTGCTAGTAAGAGAAATAATAAAAACTATTTTTTTTTCACTTCACAAAAATTCATCCATGAGACTTCATTCTTCTCTTTCAGGCACGACCCCTATGGTTCCAAAGCATCAGATTTTGAAGACCAAAGTATGATGGGAAAATTTGTGAAAGTGGAAAGACAGGTATAGTAGAAACCAACATTTTAAGCAATTTGTTTATTTGTGAAAGGTTCAAACAGCCTGTAGAAGGAAAGGTTTGATGCTGGCCATACTCAGGTCTAGTGATGAGCGGCCAAATTTGATTTCACAGTGAAAAGATTTTGCATTTGTCATAACTTTGTCAAAAATGGTGCTTGTTTAGATTAAGCCATGTTGGACTCCATAGCTGTGTGATACAGCTCTCTTGATAAACTGACATGACTTTTTCAACAAAGCCATGTTGTTCAGATATTGGTACTGACTCAGATGAGGAATGAATGGCTTTGGTAATCAAAAATAGCCACATCAATGCCATGTTTTTTGTTTTTTTTTTAACAAAGCTGATTTACCACTTTCAATTTTGCTCATTCCTGCATGCAATGATTCTCTGGCAGTTTTCACTTTCTTTTCATAACAGGAATAATCAGATGTATCAAGAAAACTTACCATCACCAGTTAAGTTGCCTTGATCCATTCAGACCTTCTTGTAATTGAAACACTTGGCAATTTTTAGTCAATTTCCAATCAACAGGAATAAAAATACAACATAAGTATTCAGCAAAAACTCAACCACCTACCACCCAAGAGTTTGCTCAACATTGGAATTCAGTTGTTTGGGAAGGCAAAACTAAGCAAAGAATTTACAGCTTCAAAACAGTTTATCAAATGATAAGAAAAAACATTATGGTAATGTCTTTGAAAGTGATCTGATTTTTTCCAGGTGGGTTCAATCCAGCTAATTAAATTCTACCCCTTGCCGTTCATCAAAACCACAATTTTTTTGTGTTTTATTACTGTATGATTTTGACAAAAAACTAAATCTATTTCCATAGTTTGCTCCTCTTTACTGCTTTATCAGCTATCCTGACATGCAATTGACAATCAGAACCAAAAACATTAAACAGAAGAGGAGGAGTTTTGTCAGCTGCACAATGCAAGAGATTCTCAAGGGATTACTAGTACATTACCTGTTACAACTAGGTTGTAAGTAGGCCTACAGTTGAATGGAAATTCAATGTATATGTTTAATACTTTTTATTTTCTGTGTTTGTCTTGTTTCCTTCTATGAATCCTGGATCAGGTCCAAGACATGGAAAAGAAGCTTGATTTTCTGGTTGACATGCACATGCAACACATGGATCAGCTACAGGTCCAAGTTACAGAATACTATCCACTCCAAGAGGCAACAGTTGAAGAAGAAGGAGAAGAGAGTCGATACTCTGAAGTCGGCAGGGTAATTTATAACTACACGGAGTCTTGCTCCCATGTGGATCCCTACAACTTGCACCAAGTTTCATTTAACAAAATGGACCAGTATGGGTTCTTTGAGAACTACCCTGCGGATTTTACTTCACCCATGCCTTTTAATGGTGACAATTGTTCCAGAAGGTCAATGTCCTCTTCAGGCAACTATACTGAAAGGCCAACTGTTTTGCCTATTCAGACTTTAATAGACACACGGGTAGATTTTCGACACGAAGGAGAGGTATCAAGTCCTTATGTCGAGAGGGGCTCCCCCTTCCATAGAAGAAGTTTTACAAGGGACAGTGACACCCCGTTATCTTTTCTATCAGTGAACCATGATGAACTTCAAAGGTCGCTCAGTGGGTTCAGCATTTCCCAAGAAAAAGAAGACTTTAATTTTGATCCTAATGGCTCAACGTGGATGAGAGATAAACGTTTCTTAGCGGAAGGTGAAACGGACACCGATACAGACCCATTCACACCGAGTGGCCCCATGACTTTGTCGTCAACAGGAGATGGTATCTCCGATTCGGCATGGACACCTTCTAAACCTATTTAAAGAAAATGAGGGGAGGGGATTATCTTTTCGTATGATGTACTATTTGTACAAGTCACTATACACTTTCCAAAGTTGAATAGTCAAGATCACCAATGGCTACATACGATGCATGCTTCAATTTGTAGTCACTGCATCGCGCCAATTTTTTTTTCCCCCCTCACTTTTGGTTGCTTACCACTAACAGGAAACAGCTTTTAGACTCCAGCATGAGTTGCATGCATTTACACGATATAAATGTTAAAAAAAAAAATCTATTTTATATTTTGTAATGAAAAAGGCACATAACCTATGGGCGGAACTATGCAGAGGGTAATGTGGTTGTGGTATTTCACCTTTCATTATAAACATGGAAACTTTCATTTTCAGAGCGGTATTTTTAATTTAATTTGTTTGCCACCTTTGGGTAACTTTAATTAACATTACTAGATACAGTTATAGAAATACATGTCTGGTTATGTGTACCTGGGTTTTTCTTCAAGATTGAAAAAACAAATCGTAACTAGGTATGCCTTTAAAATATTTTGACTGTAAGGCACCACCAACCCACATGCAGTAGGCACAAACAATAAGAGAACCTGAACGAGTCTTGACATTTGCATGCAAAGTGTCAGAGGTCTTCAACCTGTGCTTAGTGAAAACTATTGTATATGTAGGTAAAGATTGCACAAAAAAGGAATTTAAAAGGGCATCCTCCTGCTCAGAAGCTAACATTGTAGGGAAAAATTAGAAAAGTTTTAAATACTGTTACTCGCCTGCTGAGCGATTACCAGTAGTACCTGTGATCTACTGGTGGCTCCCAAAGCTCTCAAGCCACTGCTTTAGGATTCTATCAGCTTGACTAGTATATTTGAGACTTTCTGCCAATGTTGGTAGGAAATAAAGCACAATGGCAGTAGCTAGTCACATTCAAGTAGACTTGCTCTGTAATTTTAAAGATATATCATCAATCATCCAAGTGGCTTTTTCAGTTCTAATGAGTGTCAGAAACATAACTCAACATTTAAACTTAAATGGCCAATACGATTTGTATTAAGGTGCCTAAGTTTCCCATGTGACTTAAATGCTATGGTAGGTCCCTACTCTCATTAGAACTGAGGAAACCTCTTGAGTAATGATGAGGACATTTCACTGTTCAAGTCCATGTAAATGTGGCCATAGGGATAAGTTCCTAGGTCTTGCTGTGGCCTTTCCAAGGAGTTTCTACCTTCCCTGTTGAATTCTTTATTATATACTATGTGTAAAAAAATGGGAATGCAGATCCAAACTGTCTAAGCAAAGGTCCAGTTTACTGTCCTTCAGGCTTTAGGATGGCCAGACTGTGGCCAGTGGGAGTAAACCTTGCCTCATCATTGGTTTTAATGGGAGAAATTGTGCCGCATTAATAATATCAGTGGGAGGAATAGTGCCCCATCTTTGCTGTCAGTTGAAGGAACAGTGCCCCATTTTTGGTAGCAGTGGAAGGAGTAGTGCCCAACCTGATGGTGTTAATGGGAGGAGTGATGGCCCATCATTGGTGTCAGTTTAAGGAATAATGCCTCAAGGGCCAAATACAGGCAAGCAAAGGCCCACATCCTAGCCCCTGGGCCGCAGTTTGGAGACCACTGATGTAGATAATGAAAGGTTGGATGAACACACCCGAAACCGCCTAAGTGTACAGGAACAGAATAGGGAATTATGGCAGGAAGCACTTGCTGCTGGCATATTATTATTATTATTATTATACAGTATTTATAAAGCGCCAATAGTTTGCTCAGCACTGTACATTACAAAGGGGGACAGAACATGTGACAGAACAATACCAATACAATGCAAAACATGAGGGGATCGAGGGTCCTGCTGTTTGGAGCTTACAATCTAGGAGGGAGGGGATAGTGGTACAGGAGGAGATAGCTGTGGGGGATGGAGTGGTAGGAAGAGTGGAGGAGGTCGGCAAGTTAGCAGGGGGTGGGGTAGGCTTCTCTGAAGAGATGGGTTTTCAGGGTGCGCCTAAAGGAGAGGAGAGTAGGTGATAATCTGATGGGTTGGGGCAGGGAGTTCCAGAGGATGGGTGACACCCTGGAGAGGTCCTGGAGGCGGGCATGGGAGGAGGAGACCAGGGAACTAGAGAGAAGGAGGTCTTGTGAGGAGCGGAGTGTGCGTGCTGGGCGGTACTTGGATATTAGGTCCGTGATGTAGTTCGGGGCATATCGATGTCATCAAAGAAGCCAGAAGCTGGCTCAGCTTACCAGGCTTCACCTAAAGTCTAATATTACTACTACACCATCCTAAAATCTTAATTGCCTTAGGCTAAGCCTATGTCACCTCTGCACAGATACTGGTCTGGATAGTGACGGTCTGGACACAAATGATGCCAGCATCATCACCGGCAGAGACCCTTTGTCATTGTGACATTGTTATGTTTCTGAAGTGAAGCCCAGGTATACCAGGCCTTTAATTATGCTTTTCATCTCACAAGCAAAGTTGCTGCCGTTGGATATGACATGATTCTGCTCTCCTCCGTTGAACATAACAGTAGCACACAGCATCTCTATGTCATATCCTGGAGCAATAAAAAATAAAAACTTCAACCTTATGATATATAGGTATAGCTTAAGGTATATATAACAGCAAAGCAAATGACCTGATGTCTTTTAAAAAAGGGTCTATATAAGCCAGTTGATTTAAAGTCGCCTAAAGGATGGTCTAGCTTCTTCATCCTTCTATACCAAAAAAAGACAAACAAAAAAAAAAAAGATCACTGGACAGCAGAAAACATTTATTTTCTTTACCTTCTCAATCGGTCGCCAATCTGAAATGTATTTTAAATTTCTATTTAGACTTGCCAAGGGAAAATTGCTTATTTATATTCTGGAAAGCGGTTATTTTCATTGTGGTCTGAAGTTTACATAAGTACTGTTATACAAAATATCATTTTTTAAATGTTGTTATAAGGCTAAATACAATAATTGTCATATTTAATGTTAATTTGGGTTATTTTGACTGTTTTGCTCTTTTCAGATGTTGTGCAGTACCACTATATAGACTGCAGAGGTCAATGTTGCTATAAAGAAAAATCAGAGGTTTTTTTTTTTTTTTAAATTGGGAGCTCTCTAGCTGCTGGCTGGTAAATGATGTTGGTACACTTTAATGGAATTTAAAGGGAACCTGTCATGAGACAAAAATTATAAGTTCTTCTATTTGCAATCCCTTACTGAACATGCTACTTGCTTGGCTGGTGTGCTGACCATCTGAATTTACTACTTAGTAAGACTCTGGGCTGAAGGAAGTACAGTCAGTCCCCAAGTTACAAACATAAAAACATGCATACGACTCGTACTTAAAGCGGAGTTCCACCCTTTTTTCATGATGCTTGCCACATAATGCCCACCCGCAGAACAGTCTGTTATGGGATTTTATTTTTTTCTAAATATATTTTTTTGCTATCAGTATCCTGCCCTTCTGGTCTGGTCACCTAGGCGATTTTGTCATTAGGCAATTCCCTAGGACCCTTGAAATATTGGCATCGGTTTTCCCAGGTGTCTTTGAGAAGCCTAATGGCGAAGTCTTGTGGTATTTCTTGACCAAACAAGTGCGAGACCGGGAGGTGCATGCTGGGTAGCCAGCTGCACTAAATCCCAGAAGAAAGCAGGAGCTGGCTTCAGATGCCCACACTAGTAATGGCTGGTGCTTGTCTGCCGGGATCCTGCTGAAGAATGTCACATTTACATGTACGCATACAACATACATTTAGATCACTATCCCAAATATATACTGCAATTGAAGAGAATCACAGGGGTGCTTTTTGTAGAAAAGTGCCGAGGAGAATGGAACTCCGCTTTAAGAATGGAGGCAGCATAGCGGCACACTGGTCCCGGAAACTACCGAACTGCCAACTTGCTGCTCACTGCATGCTGCCACCAACTTATTGGCGGACCTGTCAACAATCCCAAATCACTGCATGGCCAGTTAACCCTTCCCTATGCTAATCAAAATTTAAAAATTATTTTTTGACTGGAGTAACACTTCAAAAATGTACCTGTTCCAACTTACATACAAATTCAAGTTAAGAACAAACCTACAGAACCTATCTTGTTCGTAATCGGGGGGACTACCTGTATGCAGGCTTTGAGTTCCTGGTCCCGCAACATGCGCGTTCCCTGTCAGTGACCCATGGAATTATGATGCATGAGCAGCCCCATGGCAGCATGCCAGTTAACAGCTTCAGAATGTGTTGAGCAGCAAACTGACAGCCTGGCAACTATCATTTTCACAATTGGTCAGCAGTGCCAACACAGTTACCGGTAATTCTCCAATTGCTGGTCTCCTCTACTACAGCATTTGACAAGATTTGGACCTTCTTTTTTATGGAACTCCAAGTTACTTCATGTTTCTTTGGGTTTCCAAGTTCCTTTACGTTCTCCTGGCATCTACTCAGGGGCGGACTGACCATTTGGAAACTTGGGCACTGCCCGAGGGCCCCGGGTCAGTAGGGGGCCCCATGAGATGCCCCTGGTACCTTTTTCATAGACTTTTTTGCGTTTGGGCAAGGTCACAGGGGCCCCATGATCCCCTATTGCCCGGGGGCCCCATGAGTTGTCAGTCCACCCCTGCATCTACTACATATTTTGACAAGATCTGGGCTTTTTTTATTTTACTCAAAGTTCTTTCATGTTCTTCTGGGACTCTCAAGTTCCTTCATGTTCTTCTGGGACTCCCAAGTTCCTTCATGTTCTTCTGGGACTCCCAAGTTCCTTCATGTTCTTCTGGGACTCCCAAGTTCCTTCTTGTTCTCCTGGGCATGGCTGCACCACGAAGAGTAGCCAACTGCCAGAATGCTGTTGTGGCTGGGAGGATGCTGAGACTGCTGAGTTCATCAAAAGCTAAAAGGTTACTAGGAGTCCAAAAGCATTCATTTTTCTAATGCATTTTATTCTGTTTGCAGTTCACAAAGTTGTCCGATGAGAAGATACGCTATGGTTAAACATTTCTAAAAGGGTCAATCAACTTATGTTTCTGTTATTGGTGAATCCTATTGGGCTGGCTTGTCATAGCTTGTCATAGCTTGCTGGGAAGAGGCCTTTGAGTCGAAGGTCATTAATGAACATAGGAAAATGAAAAATTTTGTTTGTATGGCGTTTCCTCATAATAAGGATCATTGTTGTTCTGCAGTTTCTTGAGGTCAATGTGTACTGGTACTGTACTGGAGCAGCTTGGTTTATCGCTGTAGGACTGCACCAATTTAATTTCCATGCTAGAGCTCACTGCTCACCTTTCATGCCATCCTGTAGTATCTTGTTGCCAGGGAACCCTGCTACATTCTTTATAAATTCTTCATTTTGACCAAATGTTTTGGCCATGAATTTGTGTTTGCTCTTGGCTGGAATCAATATCCGCTTTGCTCTTGTTCATGAACAACCCATGTGGTCCTTCTGCTTCGAACAGTCATATACATGTGGAAGAATTAAAAATTAGGACCTGTGTGTGGCTACTCCTCCTATCTATGATGTTATAGTTGATCTTGTCTTGAAGCCCGAGAAGAAATGTTTTGCTGCCATGGACCAATAGAAAGTTTGTTCTTGCAACCCCCCCCCCACACCCCATTAGTCGTGCTAATGAAATAGTGGAGAGCAGCACAGACATAGCATGTTTTCCACTAACTCCCAATGATCTTACATTAGGGTTTGCATAGACAGCAAATTATTATGAGTGTCTGGTTTAGGAGATCAGTTAAAAGCACCCCTCCCATCTTCAGAAACCGAGAATTATTTGTTATTAAGTTACACTTTGAGATTGAAATAGTTTGGGCCATAGAAAACACAGAAAAATGTTTCTTTAAATGATTTGATGGAAGAGTATTACCCCTTCTCAGAGAGAGACAGAAATGATTTTGCACTACTAGTAAAAAAAAAAATAATTAAATTATTGACTTAAAATAGAACCCTGGCCAGGCTATGGACATTCAAGTGTTTACATATTCAAAACAACCGCCATATAAGCTTTAAAAACAAACCCGCATTGACCTCTGCAGCTGCAGATGCTATGGAGCCATTCATTCTCAAAGTTCGCAAGAGAAGCGTCAACCTTGTTCAAGTGGGGTCTCAGCATTCTGCTTTCTCCCCCCTTCCTATGTTTACATTAGAAGGCTGGAAGGCTGCCAAGTCACTGCTGGTAGGGGGGAACAAATGATCAAGTGATAGAAAATGAAAGAAAAATATTCTTCTCAGAGCTTTGAGGATAAATTGCACCACTGGGTTCAGCTAGAGAGGTCAGTGAGAACTAAAGAATTTTTTTACCGCCTCTCAAGAGTAAGTACATAACTGAATATCCATAATCTGGCCACAAATAAAACTGTAAGACAAAGTCCACTTTTCGTGTGTAGATATCTATTGTTTTTATTTCTTTATTTTTGCTTTAAAAACAAAGTTTTGCAAACATCTTTGTTTCATGTTTGCTGAATACAGGCAGATAAGGTGTATCTGACAATTGCAATCTAGTGTCTGTATGCATTTTTTTACTTGTAGTTGGAAAGGACTGCTGAATCAAAGACACATGTATCTTATGATACCCTCTCCTCCACCATTTATGAAGAGACTGACCATTGGGCATGATGCTAAAACAACAGGATTGGTTGATGGGTCTAGAGATGGGCATAGAGAGGAATGGAAATGTGGGTATTGGATAACTTTACTACTAAATGGTGCTAGCAAACAATTAAAACTGATTTCAGCCTCTGAACATCGTCGTTCACAATTTTGAACACATAGAAACTAGGTAAAGTCAAGCATGGGACATGGAGGGTCAGTCCACCCATTTTGGTTTCCTTGTGTTTTAGGGACTTAAGTGATGAGATCCTTGCTCTTTAAAGTGTGTGCACTTACTGTGTGCGCGATGATTGGGCTACAAGCTTAAATCAGAGTCCAAGATGAGTAAGGAACTGGTGTCCCCAATGCAAGGCTTTTTTTTTATCAGAGAATAGGTGCAGGTGCTTCTAAATCACTCCTTGTCACTACCCCCTACCCACCTCCAAGCACCGTCCCATTGTTTCAACCCTCACCCACTTACCAGTATTACCCCTTTCAAAGAATATAAAACCAAGTATCATTTTGTGATGCTAAGTAAATTGTATGGTATTTGTTAATAACAAAGAAAGCAGTAACATAGATCCCCCCTGTAACAAAACACCCTACAGGAACAATAGATCCACCCTAGCAAAATAGACCACTGCCACCAACAATAAATCTCCCAGCAGCCAGCATCACTAGATCCTCTAGCAGCCAACAACAATAGACGCCTCCCTCAACAACAGATCCCCCCCCAGCAACAATTGACCCCCCCAACAACTAAAGATCCCTCCCAGCAACAGTTGACCCCCTCTGAGCAACAATAGACCCCTCAGCAGCCAGTTTCAGTAGCCCCTCCAACACACCCCAGCACCCCTTGCCATGACATACATTAAGTGATGGAGAATCCAGAATTGCATTTCCCTTCGTTCCCAGTGAAAAAAGCCTTGCTCCAATGTATTTATAATACCTCACCTCACTATACTTTGTCTAAAAGGAAACAACTCTTTTGAGAAGATTAACCTGTTAAAGTCCAACTGAACTTTCATTTTAAGTCCGTTAAATACTTTTGAGGTACATCTAAAGACCAGTTTTGTTTGAAAAAAAAAGGAAAGAAAAAGCAGCTGCAGCCTGATTAGAAAGGTCTGTCCCTTGCCAACATGCTGTAGCCCCCTTACATATCAAACGTGAACTGGCCCATAAACAGCCAAAAGCTCTGCTACATGATAACATAGCTTTTTCGGGTTCTATTTAGGCTTTCCATTCGGGTTCTATTTAGGCCGGCCATACACTAGTAGAATTTTGTTTGAAAATATTTATTTTCGGGAATGACTATTCAGTTTTCTATTGGTTAGTGTGGACAAATCGGCATTCATTTACAACCACAATAATGAGAAAATTCAAAGGAGTGAAATGGAAAACTTTTTCCTGAATGAATGAAATTCTAACGTTATGTGGTTTTTATTCAGGAAATTCCATTTATACCAAAAGCGAAGCAAACTAAATTTTTAAACTCTTGCGAACGACTTTCTTCAAGTCACTGTTGGCATTAACAAATGTACTGATGAGTTGTTTTTGATACAAACATTTGTTCAAAATTCAACCAGTGTATGGTCAGCTTTACTTTCTTTGTGCCTGCACACATTCATGCATTTGAACAGTCCTTCAACCCAGTGTCAGCTCAGGGGAACCCAGAAGGTTGAAAAAAAACAGGGTGCCTTCTGGGTTCCCCTGAGCTGACATGAGCATGGGACCCAGTTTTCCCTGTATCCATGTCATCAGTTGCAATGGTGCAGATGGGCCACTGATTTTATGTGGAGAACCATGATATGATTGAGGGCTTCTGATGTGATGGGGGACCTCTGATGTCAAGGGGGGCTTCTGATGTGATGGGGGACCTCTGATGTCAAGGGGGGCTTCCGACAAGTTAATTTCATCAAGGTGGTTTGTATGCATTGTCCCATGCTCAGGTTTCCCGTTGATAAGTTGCATTTAGGCAATCTACATTTCGACTGGGGTGCCTTGAGATTTTTAATACTTTTAAAGGGTGCCGTAATTCAAAAAAAGGTTGAGAAACACTGCTTTAAATGTAGAATCTAACAGCATAAAATATCTTTGGAATTATTTCAATCAATCAATTATAAACTAGCTGAGAAAGTGTCTCCTTGGAAGCTGTGTATTAATTGCAATTCGCTCCCTTTAAACTTCATTTGAAATTCAAGGACTGCAGTGCCTAGTGCATTTTAAATCAGAGAAAAAGCCATATTAAACTAATTCTCATCCAATTAGGTCGATAACGTTCCACCTGCTTGTTTTAGTGAGTCTCAAATTCATTGTAAGAATATCAATAAGGACCTATTACAGGTAATATATGATAATTACCACTCCGAGCAAGTAGCATAGCCCCTACAGTAAATCTTGAAGCCCTTGCCATGCAGGCCTTGTTAAGAGTGTCCTTTTATCTGCTGTAAAACGTGTAATAATATGTTATTCCTCTTCAATCTGGTGCTCGTTGATTCCCAAGGACTTATCTAGAGCGGTTTGCGTAGCCCTGGGATATCATCTCCTCTAATCTACTAGGGCATAGTTATGAAGTGGTGGAAGATCAATTCCAACAGTATTCAATTCTTTTCTACTGTCTGAAGATTGTCACTGCCATTCTTCAATGGGGGATCTAGGTGTATCTAAAACCTGAACACTTTGATGTCAAAACTGACAGAAGTAACAAATACATGCAAATATCATACCCAATTCATCAGTTAATTCTAATGAGTCGTTGACTTTGGACAAGTACATACCCAGTGAAACCAAAGCCTGAAATGTTGCTATAATTCAGTGATTCTCTAGCTCAGGCCTGTCAGATTGTTGATTTATGGGCCTCAAGCTACTATTTCCATTCTTCTCTGTGACCTTCAGTGGTTTAAGGATAACAATTTCAAATGCACCTCCAGCTAGTCCTCAGTTAAGTTACACTTCCTTGCATTATTTTGCAGCTAAATAAAATGTTTTATGGACGTTTTCTCTGTGATTAAATATAGAAAAATTGCAATGTTTACTTAAAGCGGAGTTCCAGTTGAAAAAAAAGACAACAGCTACAAAAACTGTAGCTGCTGACTTTTAAAATACAGACACTTGCTTGTCCTTCAGTCCAGCGGTATCCTCACCATGGCTGGTTTCACCTGCCAACTTCTCTCCCCGGCGCCAGCATCTTCAGTGTGGGCACCCGACTGTGACAGTTTGTGGCTTCACAGCTGGCTGCCCACCAAGTAACGCTGTGCTTTGTGAATGGTCCCGTAGTCTTCCGGGACCTTTCTTGTATCCCAGAAGACTACGGGGAGGGAGGGGTGAGGACCACATCCTCTGCCGATCGCCTTAGGCAATCGCAGTGGAAGTGGGAGCGGGTACCTGTCAAATTCGGGTACCAGATCCCCCAAGGTGCCGATCCTTAATGGGGAGCAGGGGACAAAGGCTTAAAGCGGAACTTCCCCTTTTGTGTGGAGCTTTGCTTTAATGATGAATTCCAGGTATTGATATTTTATGCATAGCTACTTTGATTCAGCTTTGACCAATGTAACAATGTATATACCATACCTGTCCAATGCCCTTGGAAGCTGGAAATTACTGATTGGATGTGGTGGAGAGCATGTTGAGCAGCTGGCCTGCTGAATTGTGAATATAGGAGGTCAACATCTCCACATTGTCCAATCAGAGATTGGTTTGCGTTCATTCAGAAAATGTAAAATGTTGTCTGAATGGTGTCTGTGCTGAGCAGCCAGCCTTCAGTGTTCAGAATGCATCAGGCCAGCCTCTTAACATGGGACCCAGAAGTAGGTGGTGATCACTGGAGTATCATTGTCTACTTCAGTGATTTCTAGCGTCCAGGGACATAGCCATGTATGGTATATAAATGGTTACACTGGTTCAAACTGGACCACTGCAACTACGTAAAAATACACCATACCTGAAACTCATTTTCAAGTTCTGAAGTGCCATATTTTTAATGGAATTAGGTAGATGTGGTGCTCAATAGACATACTGTGGCCCTTACGAAAAATTTAGCCCTCTCATTTCAGTCCATTACTTCATCTAAGTCTTACATACCCGCTGTAGATTCTGTAGTAGGTGTGAGAGGCCCATCAGCATGCACCTCCCAAAACAAATTGGTTGTGTTGGCCCCCTTATATCTGTTCTAACAGTTTCTCCTCAACTTCATCATACAGCTGGAAAGCTTTTTCTTTCTGATTGATGAAGAAAGTTAATGGGCATCCAAAACTATCCATACTGCCTTGTATATAATTGTGTTAATAAAGTACTCCATTGAGCTTTATTTGCACCTAAACTTGGCCATATAATGTAACTTTGGTTTTATTTTTTGAAAAAAGCCTTCTTTTATGAAAACCAAATTTGAATTGTTACTGTTTATGGGATCTTCACATCTCTAACCCTCGGGCATAAATGGAGACATTTCAAAAGATTAGGATTTATATGCAGGCACATCAGCTTGAAAGGCATACTGGAGATATAGCAGAGCAGAAAAGTTATGAATCCATAGAATGGAGGGGCTGGGTCAAGATATTTGGGGGTGTTGAATGCTGGAATGTAGATGTTGAAAGGTAAAAGGGTGATTTTAACCACAATCATTTTAAAGTCAAACTGTCATGACGATGGGTGTCACATGATGTCTTATGATTAAGGTGCTGTGTGATACTTGTTGATGGTTGTTCCCTGACTCACAATAAACCCTCTGATTCTTAGAATGTGATTTTGCTGATTTTTTTTCTCTTGGCTGTTATGTTGTCCCTCTAGCTTTAGGTATTTCTGAGTCAATAACCAGAAAAGTTTATGCAGATTAGTGACTCATAGCATTGAAGTAAGAGTTTCACAGTCAACCAAGGCAAACTCTGTTGTTTTCTCATGACAGGTTTCCTTTAAAATACCATCTCTTGCATTTCCATTTGACCAGAGTTCTTTAATTGCATTTCCCTCAGCCCACCTAGAAGGATCTGGTGCCTTCTACTCTGTTCGGCTCTTCATTCCAGTGTTATTTGCTATTATATGTGTGGTGGATCTAACCTCAGATGGGTTGTGTGGAGACATTGTTGGTGTGTATGGAGAAACTTTGAAGTAGTTGAAATCATCACCCAACTCACTAAGCACATAAAGGCCCCTTTCACATGGGGTGGATTCCGTTCCGGTCAGCAGGGGATTAACTCACAGATCCCCTGGTGATTGAAGCAGAGTGGGCTGATGACACATCCATGTCCGCTCAGTTTCTGCAGAGTGGACACAGACAGAGCTCGCTCTGCTCAATGGGTCGATGGGAGTAAATGGACTCCGCTGTCCATTTACAGCAAACTACCCTCCGATCCGATTCACTGAAATTGAAGAGGATGGATTCCCTTTCTTTTTTTTGCGGACAGAATCACACCTGGAGGTAGGAGGGTGTAAACGGACAAAGTCCATTTAGACCCTCCTGTCCATAGGAATGCATAGACCTTTCGATCAGGTCCACCTGAAAAACTGAAATAGTGAATAAGGGCTTCCATTATTATGGTTGATAATGTCACCGTAACTGTCAATATGGCATTGAGACTCAAAGTACCCAACCCATGGTGTAGGGAAAACATGGGAGATCTGCATGCAAAATGCAAAAGCCTTGAACAAAATGGATATCAGATTTTTGAAATCATGATTTGCATGTAGTGTAGACTTTACATGGTTTCCATGTGTTCCAATACTTACCTTCTGTCTTTCTTTTCACGTTACAGAAAAACGACAGCTGCCATTCTTCTGTCCAATGCCTCAGTGGCCAGTAAAGCACACATTTGTGATCTATCACTGGGGATAGGATTGATAAACACTGCTATGAAAAGTCCCGTTTCCACAGGTTACTGTGACCCTTGCTGGATGAGTGAAGCATTGCTACCTTAACTGATGGAAATGCTGATGAATGTGTCTCACCCATGAGAGAGAGAGACGCCTTGTTCATCCAATCGGCAAGGGAGTGACCTTTAGAAATGGGAGAATATTCTTCTGCCCTGCTGTATCCTGCACAATGTTTTTTGGTTCTGGGCAGGAAACCAAATGTGACATCAGCTTAAGGGCGCTCTTGCTGGACAGGGAGGTGGCAGTTGGTGGAAACTGGTGAAAGCAAAATCAAATTTAGCATTTTTGGCCAATAAATAGTACAGTAATTGGGAGTATTTAGTGTTGCCTGTTCTTAGGCATGTCATTAAAATATAAACATTATTCTTAACTCAATAGCACCTAAATTAATTTAAAATGGAGTAAGGGTCACTTTAAGAGAAGGGAAAAGAGCGGATCCCATTTTTGAGGATGGGCCCATTTTTTTTAAAATTATTTATGGTTTTATTTATATCTTTTACCTTCCACAATTTAAAACTATTTCACCTCATTTACTGCCACGTTTACATGTTTTTGTTTGAATATTTATTTTTTTGTCTTATATTTTTCTTTTTATTGCCTGTCTTGTTGGACTAAACATTTTTAGATTTTCTTTTGCAAGTCAGACTGTATTTTTCAAGGTCATAAACCCAAGGATGACAAGCTATTGCTTTTGTGGTCGCTAGGCTGTTGTTTCCTCCACGGTAATTTCTTTGGTTTGGAAATGAGACACACTAGATACATTCCGAACAACCTCAGGGCATTCTCTTTATATGGATAAATGTCAGAAGTTCAGAGACCCTCTAAGCTTCTAATAGAAAACTGCCATGATGCTGTCAGTGCACAGCTTCCTTTATGTCCTCTAAAACTTCACATTGCTAAGGATTGACATTGCAAAATAATATAGCTACATACAATAGCAAAACATTATAGGTAAATTCCATTGTGACCAATGGGCATTTATGGGGATTGTTCTATAGCAGTGGTACTCAACCTTCCTAATGCCGTGACCCTTTAATACAGTTCCTCATGTTGTGGTGACCCCCAACCATAAAATTATTTATCCAGTAATTATAATACATGAAGTGTCATTTTACCTCCAATACTGCTGCTTTCAACACAGTAGCTGCTTTTAACAGAGTAGCTGCTTTCAACACAGCAGCTGCTTTCTACACAGTAGCTGCTCTTTACACATCGGAAATATGTGTTTTCCGATGGTCATAGGCGACCCCTGTGAAAGGGTTGTTCGACCCCCAAAGGGGTCGCGACCCACAGGTTGAGAACCACTGTTCTATAGGGACCAAATGGAAAGTAACTCATTTTTTTTTCTTCCTTGCACTTTCCTTACACTGAAGGACCGGAGTGGTATTTGAGAGGTTTAGACTGCTGTCCTGGTATATTTGTGCTGCAGATGGGGAAAGTTCGGAAAAAGTAGCTTAACCATATCAGTAGGTGAAATCTTATGATCCTTTCAGTACTTAGTTTTAATGATGGTGTAATTGGTGATGGGCGCCAAGTTGAATAGAGAGGTGGTCAAAATTAGAATATCTCTTTTGTACATTGCAAAAACCTTGGTAAAGAATAACAATCTAATTGTCACTCTGACAATTCTTCAGCATTGCTGTAATGCATCAGTCCACCCCACTCCCTTGTTGGTTTTCTGGTGAACTCCAACTTGTGATGCAGTGCTCTGATGCCCAACCACACCTACTGCATGATCCATTCAAGTGCACAAAGCCTGATGTAGAAAAAATGTACTAAGAAAATATTTCTTACCATCACCGCTCAGATGCTGGATGCAGGTAGTAGGGTTTGATGATTTGAATTAAACATTTTTATGAGCTATTGCAAAACATATTCTGTTATTAAAGTGAACCAGTGCTCATCCATAGCAACAAACATGTTCACGTTAATGCTCCAGCTACTTTTACTTAACCATCCTTTTACTCTCCTGCTACTCCGTGGGAGGACTTCTGTGTAGGCTCCAAGTCATGACTTGGAACCTAAACCAGACTGAGGAACCTCCTCCTGTCTTCATGTGACAGCACTGGGTGCTGATTTGGCCCATCACCGAGGACCACCACTGTCATGTGGGAGAAAGGTGAGTGAGTCAAATTCTCCTCATTGCTCAGAGGGACTAAATACACTATATTGCCAAAAGTACTGGCACTGGTGTCGGACGAGAAGGCCTGGCTCACAGTCTCCGCTCTAATTCATCCCACAGGTGTTCTGTTGGGTTGAGGTCAGAACTCTGTGCAGGCCAGTCAAGTTCCTCCACCCCAAACTCGCTCATCCATGTCTTTATGGACCTTGCTTTATGCTCTGGTGCACAGTCATGTTGGAACAGGAAGGGTCCATCCCCAAACTCTTCCCACAAAGGTGGGAGCATGAAATTGTCCAAAATGTCTTGGTATGCTGAAGCCTTCACTGGAACTAAGGGGCCAAGCCCAACCCCTGAAAAACAACCCCACACCATAACCCCCCCTCCACCAAACTTTACACTTGGCACAATGCAATCAGGCAAGTACCGTTCTCCTGGCAAACGTCAAACCCAGACATGTCCATCAGATTGCCAGACAGAGAAGCATGGTTTATCACCCAGAGAACACGTCTCCACTACTCTAGAGTCTAGTGGTGGCGTGCTTTACACCACTGCATCCGACTCTTTGCATCGCACTTGGTGATGTAAGGCTTGGATGCAGCTGCTCGGCCATGGAAACCCATTCCATGAAGCTCTCTACGCACTGTTTTTGTGCTAATATGAAGTCCACATGAAGTTTGGAGGTCTTTAGCTACTGACTCTGCAGACATTTGTCGACGTCTGCGCACTGTGCGCTTCAACATGCGCTGACCCCGCTCTGTCATTTTTCGTGGGTGAATTGCTGTTCTTAGTTGCTTCCACTTTGTTGTAATACCACTAACAGTTGACCGTGGAATATTTTTCATGGATAGACTTATTGCACAGGTGACAACCTATCACGGGACCACGCTTGAATTCACTGAACCCCTGATAGTGACCCATTCTTTCACAAATGTTTGTAGAAGCAGTCTGCATGCCTAGGGACTTGATTTTATACACCTGTGGCCATGGAAGTGATTGGAACACCTGAGTCCAATGATTTGGAGGGCTGGCCCAATACTTTTGGTAATATAATGTACAGTATGTTACTTTGCTTTCACAGACAAATGTAGCACCGGAGGAGTGAAGGAAAGTAAATTATAAGCAGCTGCTGGAATTTTCCCATCCTTCTGACATAGCTATATGTTACCATTTGAGTATAGGTCCATTTTAAAATGTTTAGATGTGTATCATTCTTGCTTTAATGAATTTTATGAAAATTTGACAGATTGCCCGAACTATTTTTTTTTCTGAAGTAACAAAAACACCAGATGGATCTAAAAAGTTCAAAAATTCAGGATCATGAAATGTGAGGCTGAAATAATATACTTTGTGGGTCTGTTGATAAATGTTTTCACATAAGCTTTACACAACATTCCCTCAGGATTTACACATTTTTCAAATTTAATCCAAATAGAAAAATATGTGAATCTTGGGTGAAAGTTGTATGACTTTTGTGTGATTTTCTTTTTTAAATAGACCCCTAAGTATCCTTTAAATAAGATAGAGGAGATTTAGAAGAGAAGTATGGCTAAAGCTTTTTTGGCCCAACTTCTCCTCTGGGTTACAGGAGTGCACTAATTTCGGCACTCCCATGACCTAGATTCAGCAGACAATGGAGTAGAATTTGCTGTTGGCTGATGTCACAGGACCAGTCAAGGCTTTGCAAGGATCCCAACTTCAAGGATGGGATCCACCCAGATGCCTGGCCAGCAGCACTCCCATGACCCAGAGTCAGCAGACAATGGAGTAAAATTTGCTGTTGGCTGATGTCACAGGACCAGTCAAGGCTTTGCAAGGATCCCAACTTCAAGGTCGGGATCCACCCAGATGCCTGACCAGCAGCTGGCTCAGCCTCTCAGTGAGCACTGGAAGGGCGGAGCATAAAGCAGTGATTGACAGTCACCACTCTATGCTGAAGACTGAGAACTGAACAATCAGCAGTCACGTGATTGCTAGTTTCTCTTTTTTAGAGCCAGCAGGGGACAACTGCAGCATTGAACCAATGTTGCAGCTGTAGAGGGGAGTATGCATGTTTGTTTGTTTTTTTAATTCCCACACTTCTTCATTCTCAGTCATTTTTGAAATGTTCCCCTTTCATCTTAGACTACTGGACAGCCTTAAGGGATTTGTCCACCCAGCTGCAATTTTGGAGAGGTGGAGTTCTAGAAGGAGGATAACTTTGGACCTCCTGAACATGGCCATCAACAAAATTCCCATGAGGTGTACCATAACCATTGTGAATATGATTGTTAATTACCTGCTTCATGGGTCAGCTTAGTTGGAACCAAGAGAAGCCTGCAGCTGGCTGGAGAGACCCGTTTTGCATTAACACGTACATTAATGCACATTTTTTTGTACTTTGACGGCTGTTGCATTAAGGCATCCCTTTCACTTTAAAAGGCAATTAAAGCTTATCTAAACCTAAAAACAACAATATAATATATAGCGGTTTATCAGTCATTAGATGTGGTGGCTGCATTTGTTTTGTTTTTTGTTTTTTTCAGCCTAATTTTCCCAAGGAAGTCTGCAATTAACACACGTCCTGTCCCTTTATGTCTATACTGATTTCTCTATTGTGTCTATGGTTGTGACACAGACTAAACTTCATACATTTCTGCATTTGCTCATCTCCATTAAATGGTAGTTGATGCGATAAGTACTTTATGCAAGAAAGATAACTACACAACACACTTAATTTTTGGCAAGATCTACGTGTATTTTCTGTACCTGCTGAAAAGGTTCCTAGCCTAAAAAAAAGCAAACCAATGCAGCCAGCACAAAGGACTTGTAAGTTGCAATATATTACACTTTTTGTTTTCTCTTTAGTTCAGTTAAGGACACAGTGGAGATCCTGATCTCTGACCACTGGGTTAATGCAGCCTTTCTCAACCAGGGTGCTTTAAGGTTTCTTCAAGGGTGCCTTGGCAAAATGTCTAAAAATTGTCCAAAATTTGTATACAAGTCCATGGGAGGAACAAGCCTGACTTTTAGTTACTCAAAGCCACAACCTTCTAGCCGCCAGCATCCTGACAACCAGTAACATCATCAGTTGATAATGAGGATGTCAGCTGCCTGCACAGCATCCTAGTTTGACCCTCCCCTGCCCCTCTCCATCAGTGCTGGGGTCACATTAGCTCAGTGATGGAGAAAAACTGAGGGAGAAGAGAAACATTGGAATACTAGTCAGTACCAGTGTACAAATGTGTATTTGCTTTGGAAGAATAAATCACCTCTAATGTTGGGTGTCCTACATGTGTGGATGTTGCTGCGTTCTATAAAACGATTAGAATAGTTTTTCACATTTTAGAATGGGGTGCCCTTTTAAAATTCTGAACAGTCTTGAGACACCCCATTTTAGAATAGGGTGCCTCCAGACTGTCCATAATTTTAAAGGGTGCCTCGGAACTGTCCATATTTTTTAAAGGGTGCCTTGACTGAAAAATGGTTGAGAAACTCTGGGTTAATGCATCACCTTCCATCAAAAAACTCAATGGCCAGAGATCAAGATCTCCATTGTTTCCTTAACCCTAGGTTCACATCTGTGCGGGTGGTGCCACTGCGAATCCGCATGAAAATCCGTGCAGCCGCACCACCCGCACAGAGAAATGTGGACCTGCGGGCGTGTGCTATTAGTTCTAATGGCACGCCGCCCGCACTGGAAAACGCAACCGTACTGGGAACCAAGGTTCCCATGAGGGCTGCGTTTTCCAAAGAAGTGCAGGGACTTCTTCCCTGCGTGGCACGGGAATCCATTCAAATTAATGGGCTCTCGTGTCCGTCTGTGCAAAACGCAGGCCGCATGGTCGCATAGATGTGAACCGGGGGGGTCAATTAATTCAGAGAAAGGATTTTACATTAGTAGAGTAGAAAAAAAATCCAATTTTTTTTTTCATTTCAGGACACAGTGCAGATTTTGATCTTTGAACATGGGTTTTTTTTATTTTTGCTTGAAGGTAGCGCCAAAAACCCAGCGGTCAGAGATCAAGATCTCCTCTGTGTCCTTCAATAAATAAAAGAGAAAATTATATTACGGTAAGTACAACAAATCTTATTTTTGGGTTTAGATACCTTTCAACGAACTTTAGTGTACAAAAAAAGTTCCTTCACTATTTTTGGCAACGTAGCACTGCCCAACACACTGCACACGTCCATTGACATCTGTGTGTTGTGCTATAGAGTGAATGCAGGTATTTATACTGTATATGTATATGTTGCGTTGCCATTCCAAATGGGCGCCAACTCGAATGCACCGTGTGTTACCCTGAGTTGCTTTAATCAGTGTTGGATCAGGTGCGTCAGAAGTTAATTTGAAGAAAGATCTATACTTGATTTCAGCAGCTGTTGTTTTGAATCCAGTGTTTAAAAAATCGTCATTTAATGAAGTTACTAAGAACTAACATTTTCGAGGGTTGGTCTGCCTGATTTCAAACTTTAGTTTCCATCAGGTCCTGTGGTCACAAGGGCTGGTGTATAAAAACTGGATGTAGTGGAGACTACAGAAACTGTCTGTTGTCCATACCTGCCAATCATATTTCAGCTAATATTTTTCTGCCATAGGTGAGAAAATGGAAGTGAACATCCTATTGGTGGGATAACTCAGTGGTGTCATGTACAGCAAAATCTGGTATATAAAAAGTAAACCTTTTAAATAACATGAAATTGAAATATAACAGCTGAAATCTCATTGGTATGGGCAACACTTTTTTTTTTTTCAGTCCCGAAATAAGTAGAAAAAAAAAAAGATGGCTTTTAATGCAGTCGACTTTTTCATCAAGGGCATCAGATAAATATTTGTATTTGTGCCTTGCTTGCTAATTCTTCATGCTACTGAGACGCTTTTCAGATTTTGGTTGATAAGGGAACACAATTTTATACAAGTGGCCTTTAGTGCTATTTATTATTTTACTGTACTTTTTAAACTGTATGTGTAATTTCTATTCTGACACTGTCTGATATTTGAAAAAAAAAGGAAAAAATATGAATATTCAATATATATTATGCAATGGGTAATTCTTATCTGATTTTTTTAATGTTCAGTCAATAAAACCGCACCACTGATTATTAAATGGTTGTCTTGTTGTTTGTGTATACTGGTTTAATCCTTACAAAAACAGGATTTTTCCATGACCTTAACCACTTGCTCTCGAGAGGATTTACCCCCCCCCCCTTCTTGACCAGGCCATTTTTTGCGTTACGGCACCGCGTTAATTTAACAGACGATTGTGCGGTCATGCAATACTGCACCCAAATTAAATTTACATCCTTTTTTCCCACCAATAGAGCTTTCTTTTGGTGAGATTTAAAATAATATATGTATTTTTTAAATAGAATCTTCACTGGAAATGTTGTTAATCATGCAATAAATGTCTATAATCCCTCCATTTTTTATCAAATAAGTGCATCTTATCCAGCAGAGTATAGTGAATGCGTTCCATGAGCATTACAGCATCAATTCTGTGTAAGATGGAGGCCAAGGGTACAGCATTGGACCTCCAGTGTAAGGCAATGGACCATAAAGTGGCAATACATATAGTATGTATCAATCTCATAATGGCATCAGGGACCCCTGGGATATGAGCCCCCAATAGACAGGTCTGTATAGACAAGCGTACTGGGGTACCCGCCAGTGAGGTAGCCACCTCGGATAAAAAAAAAGTAATTTTAACATATATTGTTACATATAATTGTAAATGCATTCCAAAAATGTATTTTTAAAGACATACAGTATATATGAAATGTAGTTTTAAAATATTTTTTACATATATTTTGTAATAAAAACACATTTCAACATACAGTGTGTGTATATATGTGTGTATATGTATATATATATATATATAATATGGCCAAAATTTTAGCATTTCTGATATATGGCAATGTATTTGGGAAGAATATTTTTAGAATATATTTCAAGTATATTTTTCTTCCATATGGGGTGTTTTGTAGTTCACAGACATAGCTAGGAACAACATTATGGATAATAGTCATTAGACAGCAGAGGAAATAATTAGCTTGCAGCATTTCTGGTGGGGTCGCCAGCCATTCATTTCCACTTATTGAGTAAAATGCTTCCAGCGATACAGTATATTTAACAGATAAAATAGGAGCAAATACAAGACGTTCAAGAAGACCTTCTTCTGAAAAATGCAAATTTTCTTGGTTTTCTCTGGCTTTTGTCATTTAAAGTACTGACTAGAAGCAAGCAGGCAGTAAGAGAATGCCATTGGGATTTTAGAACCCCTAATCTGCATACTTGTTTTAAGTCGGTGACTGAGAAAGTTCAGAAATCACAGAATCATCTTGATGGGCAGGGAGCAGAGGTAAAAAATGTCAGCCTCCATGCTCCTACAGTGCAGGTTTACATTAAAGGGACACTAAGAGGAATACATTTCTCAGAAATTTGGCTGTATCAGTAGAGAAAACTTGCATGATAGGCCTCCAGATGTGTCACATCACTTGAGGTAAAATTACGAATTACCCGCAGATACAACCCATAGCACCAACACCAGACAACAGCAACTGGACTGCACCAAAGGACAAATGCCATACCAGAGACCATTCCCTACCCATTCTTCAACAGGAACAATTTGACTGCCTTTAGGGATGCTACAACTAGTGGTGTATTTAGGTTTTGTGCTGTCCTAGGCAACAAAAATCGTCTGCCCCAATGGACACCGACCAACACCCCCCCCCTTCCCCCTCCTGTGGAGAGATCCTGACACTGACCATCAACACCCCTGCCCCCCCATCGGGAGAGCCTTCCACTACCCCCCACAATAGAGAGAAAGACACTCCTCTTCAAAGTTCCAGACATCCCTGGGAACGGGAGTCAGGCTCTACATACACCATCAAGCAGCCCACAGACTCTCTTGGATCCCACCTGGTTCCTATGGCACACTTGTCCCTTCTTTCATCCCTTCTTCTGGGGGGAGGTGTTGCCCCCTTGGAAAATGCCGCCCTAGGCAAGTGCCTTGTTTGCCTTGTGGTAAATACGCTTCTGGCTACAACCTCAGATTATTAGATCAAATCACTGACCCAACAGGTAGATGGGACATTCCAACTCCAGCTGGAGAAATGTAAAATCCCAGTGTTATAAAACATTTGTATGGTAGTACTTTTTAGGAACCATTTTATACCAGAACGTCTAACACAATATATAGCTAAAAACATACAACTTTTTATTTTACAGACATTTCTAAAAAAGAAAAAACTATTCATAAAATCAAGGCTGACAAATATTTCTCGTTCCTCAAGCAAGAGGGTAAAGTTACACACTCTCTATTCCACCAAACATCATAATGCCAACAGATCTTGCATGACATATGGCATTGTTCTTGTGGATAACCCAACGTGGGTTAAAGCATTCACACGTGAAGGTGCTGGTGATTCGTAAATTCTGAAAAACTTTGTAGAATACATAAATAAATGTTAACTGAAAAGCTTGTATATTCTAGATGCTTTCTGTACCACTCGAGGATGAATACTTCAAAACGTGTTGGGTTATCCACAAGAACAATGCCATATGTCACGCAAGCTCTGTCCTCTTGCCTGAGGAATGAGAACATTTGTCAGCCTTTTTATATATATATATATATATATATATATATAAAATTTTCCTTTTTTTTTTTTTTCAAAATTTTTGGTAGGTGGGCTATGGTGAAGCACAATGGGCTGAAGTGGATCCTTGTGGGATTTTGAGCTCCTATCTTAGAAGGATGGCACATGCCTCCTAGAAGTGTTGGAGGCCAGGGCCAAGGTAATATTTTTTAGAGGTGATCTATTTGTTTACAAATAGCTCTTTGAAGACATTTTTTTGGGGGGGCCTGCAAATAAGTGGTCTTCCTGTTTGGCGTGGTAGATACTCCTTATAACCTAATTCCAAGCTGGCCCAAATGAACCATTTCCATTCCTAAGGAATGCGCCTGCTGTCAGTGCTATATAAACTGTAAAAAGTATACAGCGCTGTTTTCTGGCAGCGGAATGGGGACTTCCCATCCTACTCCCGGGACAACATAGAGCTGGACTGGAAGGAATACAGGGCTTCCTCTGATTGGCTGAAGTAGAGATTGTGATGTCATGTGCCCGCCTCTCCACCTCAGCCAATTAGAGCTTGGTCCAAATTAACTATTTAAAGTAACACAAAATCTACAGTTAGGCTTTAATTCCACATATGATAAGAGCTGGAGGCTCCCAATTTTTCAGTACGAGAGTGCATCGTATATTTTACATATAATTACGGGCTGAAAAAAATCCCCATGTGTGTCTTCCTTACATCAGGGTCCTCATCAGAGTCCCAACTTACATCAGGGTCCTCATAAGAGTCCCACCTTCCTTACATCAGAGTCCCACCTTACATCAGGGTCCTCATCAGAGTCCCACCTTACATCAGGGTCCTCATCAGAGTCCCACCTTCCTTACATCAGGGTCCTCATCAGAGTCCCACCTTACCTCGGGGTCCTCATCAGAGTCCCACCTTACATCAGAATCCCAACCAGAGTCCCCCCTCCCCCCTTCCTTACATCAGGGTCTCCATCAAAGTCCCACCTTACATCAGGGTTCTCATCAGAGTCCCACTTTACATCAAAATCCCCATCAGAGTCCCCCTTACATCAGGGTCTCCATCAGAAGCAGAGACCAAAGGCAGCCTCTGCTGACCCTAGTCTTCAGTTGGTGAACATTCAGAATATACCACTGGCCCTAGCTGAGGGCCGGATGTGGCCCGTGAGCCGTAGTTTGGGTTTAATGTGAAGATCTGTCTTCTAAATGTATTGGAATTCTGTAAATCTGCCACAGTTGGTGGCTCAAGATTATAGGGGTTGCACATACACTGTAAAACTGTCACACAGACTGCTGAATGGGAGGCCATTTGATTTGTGCCCAATTGTTTTGTTGATTTTCTTGATAAGCCCCCAATTTAGATTGTAAGCTCTAACGAGCAGGGCCCTCTGATTCCTCCTGTATTGAATTGTATCTGTACGGTTTGCCCTCACCTTGTAAAGCACTGCACAAACTGTTGGCGCTATATAAATCTTGTATAATAATAATAATAATAATAACCTCCATTACCTTCTCTTGCAGTATAGGTTTTAAATCTTTAGAGACCTGACCGCTTCGCTTTACGTACATTTGAAAAAATAATTCCATCCTATGCGTAATGTTTTAGTCACTTGATCAGGTTCCTTCTTTTTGTTTTTCCGTGGTCTGATTTGGATTTAGTGGTGCACAGCTGCTCCTAATTGCGATGACGGTGGGCTGTCACACAGGTGCTGGGTAATACCTCTCGCCGGGTCACCGATTTGCCCTTCGGCCTTTAACAATCCTATTCTATTTCTGACCTGTGATTAGCGCTTTGCCTCTACACAGCATTATCACCAACAGAGGAACATTGTGCAGGAGAATTCCGACGTTTGTTCTCCATAACAGCCTACAATGAATTGGGGAGTTAGAGATTCCTTGGAAGAATCAAGTTTTAGCTCTTAATAGATAAAACTTGCTTTATTGGTTTCAGAGCCCTGTGTGTCATTGTACTCTACCGTTGTTATACAGGATTTATAACTAATCAACAGTCTGCAGTGCAATTCAATACAATAGGGTTAGGAGCAGGGGCGGACTGACAATTCATGGGTCCCCCAGGCAATAGGGGATCATGGGGCCCCTGTGTCCTCGCCCACACCCAAAAAATACTATGAAAAAGCCAATGAAAGGTACCAGGGGCATCTCATGGGGCCCCCTAGTGCCCGAGTGCTCGAATGGTCAGTCCACCCCTGGTTAGGAGGACCCTGCTTGAATTTTTTATTTTATGTTCATTTTGGTTCAGTTTACAAACATTATTATTTCATTGGTGTTGATTTGTTATTTTTTGCAGAGGTCATGGCTATGGATGTCCAAGCCGAAGCTAGCAATGCCAGTGTGCATCAGGTAACTTGACAATTGTACCTCTGATTTGTCAACCTAAATTAGTTTTAGATTGTTTTCCTCAGGACATACAAACCTTATATTTCATCTTTTTATTTTATTTTTTTTTTTGTAATATTATAACCTGTTAAATGGACAAAGATGTTCTTGAAAATGCATAATACGATTAACAGCTTTTACATTTTTAAAAAAACCCTTTTAATGTATTTTTTTCTGACTTTTACAATAAAGCAGATGTTCACTCTTTAACCCCTTGGCACTGGCTCCTCCCGGCCCTTTAAGGGTTTCAGAAGCCGAGAGGCGGGGCGGGGTTTTAAGGGCATGTGACTGCCGTGATTCACCGTCATGGTGGTCACATGATCGGGAAAGGTCCCGATCGAAAGAGGAGATTGGGACCTTTCCGTGAGTACCGGACATGTGTGCTAGGAGCACGCAGGGCGCACGCTCTCAGCACATGTGTTTTTTTTAATTGCATGCAAATGTGCGGCTGCTCAAGGCCCAGGCGCCGGGAGGCCGCACATTTGCGTGCGGCCGGCGCAAAGAGGTTAAACAATA
This sequence comes from Staurois parvus, assembly GCF_062004578.1. NCBI lineage: Eukaryota > Metazoa > Chordata > Amphibia > Anura > Ranidae > Staurois > Staurois parvus. Next base: position 2,420,799 of record NW_028318185.1, on the reverse strand, counting down.
TATTTTTACTTGCCTCCTCCCCCTCCCCCGATAATTGTTTTTTAAATAAATTTTTAACATTCAAAGCAAACTCATCCATGTCTCCATGCTTTGTTTTGTTGAGAAATTACTTTGAAAAACAACCCCCTAGCATTTCTAACTGCAGCCATCTTGAATGAGGGCAGATGATCCATGTAGCATTTACTTCTTGCAGGGGCGGACTGACAACTCATGGGGCCCCCGGGCAATAGGGGATCATGGGTCCCCTGTGTCCTTTCCCACACTCAGAGCACACCCAAAAAAGCCTATAAAAGGTACCAGGGGCATTTCATGGGGCCCCCTACTGACCCCGGGCCCTCGAATGGTCAGTCCGCCCCTGACTTCTTGGTATCTATATGCCCTTAGCTCAGGCATGTAGGCAGGAGGGTGTGCCTAACTGCGAAAGCCCCTCCATCCCTTCTCAAGATGAAAGAAAAAAATGCCCATGAAGACTCCTGAACCTCCCCGAAAAGGTTGCGGGCAATTTTAAAAGCCTAATTCAATAATAATGTATGAAGTATATACAATGGATTGGTGCTGCGCTACTCAGTGAACAAATAAATAGATTGACTACTATCGAGGGAGATACACAGCGAGATCATAGATTGAGTGTATTCAGTGCCTTATGACCCTTTGTTGGTCGCAGTTTGAAGGTGAGCACACAGGCTAGCTGGTGGAGGATTGATTCATTGCAGTGATCACTGATGATTCATGGCTTGTGCTGAAGATTCACTGATTTTGTTGGGACTGTACACTATATTGATTTTGTTTGGGACTTACCAGGGGCCGACTGACAACTCATGGGGCCCCCGGGCAATAGGGGATCATGGGGCCCCTGTGTACTTGCCCAAACTCAAAAAAGCCTATGAAAAAGGTACCAGGGGCATCTCATGGGGCCCCCTACTGACCCCGCGCCCTTAGGCAGTGCCCGAGTTTCCAAATGGTCAGTCCGCCCCCGGGACTTGTATATTGTGTCATATTTTTCTACAATTCAGGTTCATCTATTATTTATCTTTGGTCACTTTTACACTTGTTCATCACTGGCACTTTAATTACACTTTGTGTTATGCAGATGTTTATATATTTTTGTCCATTGCTTTGGTCACGATTTTTCACCCGTTGTTTTTAGTAGTTCCTATACTCCTACACTTGAGTGCGGGGTTATTTATTTATGTATTTATCTATTTATTTATTTGTTCGCTGGGTAGTGCAGCACCAATCCATTGCATTTATTTCTGTCACTATTGGAAATATAGTCAGGTGTCTGCGGCCACTTGGTGGTGATTATAGTTACCCGGAAGGATTTTGTCTTTTTTATGTATGAAGTACCACGTGTTCAGCAACAACAGCCTGAAAATGTCTTTAAAGAAAAGTGTTAGCAAAGAGATAAATAATCAAAGTCCTGTAGTATGTGTGGCTTACTAACTAATATATTGGAAAAATACCAGCACAGTGGCTAAATGGTTAGCACTTCCGCCTGGCAGTACTAGGGTCGTTGGTTCGAATCCCAACCACGGCACCACCTGCCTGGAGTTTGCATGTTCTCCCTGTGCCTGCGTGGGTTTCCTCCCATACTCCAAAAAGACATGCTGGTAGGTTAATTGGATCCTTTCTAAATTGGCCCTAGTATATGCATGTAAGTTAGGGACCTTAGATTGTACGCCCCTTGAGGGTTAGGGACTGATGTGAATGTACAATATATATGTAAAGTGCTATGGAAATTGACAGCACTATATAAGTACCTGAAATAAATAAATAAATACCAGTAACAAACATGCACCCCTATCAGGTGTTATCCATAGTTCTTCTTGAACAGAAAGATGGCAGCTTGCAAATTTTTCTTCAGGGAAAGCAGTGTGAAGGAGATAAAAAAAAAAAACCACATCAAAAATTGTCATCATCTGTAGGTTTGCAGTTAAGAAGTAAAACGTTCCACTGGAGATCAAGAGGTTTAGTGTTCCCAGTGTAGCTGTCGTAGCTTATGTAGCACCCTCCTAGATAGGTGCTAGGTTTGGTACATTTAAATTTTGGCTCTCCTGTAATCAGTGGAGCTACCTATGATTGCTTTGGTCTCAGACTGTGAGTTGACTGCTTCCCCTTATTGTCTGGATGGTTCTGGAACATAGTGGGTTGGTATAGTCAAATTCACAGTTTTAATATTTATGTGGTCCCAGCCAGGGGCGGACAGACCATTTGGAAACTCGGGCACTGCCCGAGGTCCCGGGGTCAGTAGGGGGCCCCATGAGATGCCCCTGGTACCTTTTTCATAGACTTTTTTTGAGTTTGGGCAAAGACACAGGGGCCCCATGATCCCCTATTGCCTGGGGGCCCCATGAGTTGTCAGTCCGCCCCTGGTCCTAGCCAAACCCTGGTAGAGAGTCCAGAAGGTAGCTGGGAGGAAGCATTGGTAGCTTGGAGCAGAGGGGTTCTTGCCCAGGAGGAAGGGATCCCATCCTGGAGGGCTGCTGCCCTTCTGGGCAGTCCAGCTGTGCTTCTACTGCTCATGGAGGTCCCAGCTGTGCTGGCTGGGGGGCATATTCTACCTGTGTTCTAGCCGGAACATCAACAGCCTTTAGCAAAGTAGTCCCCTCCTAGGAATTTGGTTTCCCCTGAGTAGATTTTCAGCAAAGTGACAACTTGTAAAAGCTCTGGGTCCCTTTTGTGTGCAAAATACCAGCCCACCTGGCTGCGGTATTTGATCCCAGGACATGGGATTGGGTAAGTGTGACGGAACGCCTGTCACCCCGATTAGGTGACTCCATCAGAAAATTGCTTCCTCGCCATTGGGACACAGAACCAAAATATTATAACTGGGCATTGCACCCATGAATAGACGAGACTAGCTTAGATGCCAAACTGGAACTCGATTGAACAGAAAACACAGGTTTTTATACACTCCAGAAATAGGGACAGTCCCCACAATAAAACAAATCTTACACATTGAGATAAGCTTGTATGCACCCCCTTCCCAGAAATGCGAAATAACACATATATATATATATACCTGATTTTGCGCACCTATGCCACCCTGTAACAATATTTTTGCTGTAGGGCGGCGGTAAAGCGGTTAATCAAAAACAATGCAACATTTATTGGTTTTCTAACTCACTAACTAATGTATTGGAGTGCAGAAATCCCAAATATGTATTCCTATTAGGTTTTTTCCATAGTTCTTAAATGGAAAGATGGCAGCTTGGAAACTTTTCTTCTAGGAAGGCGGTGTCAATGAGGTAAAAAAAAAGAAACACATCACAAATTGGCAACACGTGTACTGTAGGTTTGCAGCTCATGAGTAGAACATTATTATTATTATTATTATTATTATTATATCGAGTTTATATAGCGCCAAAGGGTTTGCTCAGCGCTGTACAATAGAGGGGGGGACAATACATAAGACATTACAGTAACAATAAACAGCACACAAGGGGTTAGAGGGCCCTTGTCAGGGAATGGGAAGATCGCCTCGGCGATCGAATCTGCACATGCGTAGAATCCTGACAAGACATACAGGCAGGCAGGCACTAGGACCCAGGCGCGCCTGTCACCGATGACAGCGCCGGGCAGGCACTAGGACCCAGGAGCGCCTGTCAGGAGTTGGGCGGCCTATTTAAACCCAGCTCTTGCAATGCTCAAGTGCCGTATGGTCTTACCTGTTACCTGTGTTCCTGTTTGATCCAGTGTTCCTGAATACCTTGTTGCCGACCCAGCCTGTTCCTGATACTGCTGTCTTCTCCTGCTCTGATCCCTGGCTTGTCTGACCATTCTCCTGCTTAACCCTGCACGTTCTGATCTCCTGTTAACGAACCCGGCTTGTGACCAGTTTATTCCTCTGCCTGCTGACTTTGTACCACGCTGCCACCACTGTTACCGACCCAGCCTGCCTGACGCTGCTCTTGTGACCTCCTCACATCAGACTCTCACCTGCTATACACCTCCAACGGTGCTTCTACCACAGCTGGGTGAACTCAAGGGCCGCGACCTGGTCTCGGCCTGCTCCAAGTCCATCCCCACCATCAGGGGCCCTGGTGAACAAGCAGGTAGGGACTTAGATTCCGCGCCTTGGGGGAATCCGGTCTGTGGAGTGCTAGAGGCTACCGCTGTAGGATCCCTGACAGAACCATACGGCCATGACAGAGTCTGGAGGAGGACCTTCACCCTGGGAAGAGATGTGCCAACATCTGGCAGCACTCACACGAGCGGTGAAGACCCTGGAAGAGGGATACAAGCACCTGGAGGGACAGGTTCAGAGCCTGGCCGCACCAACACCCACAACATTGGGCTCAGTGGGAACACCTCCCGCCACGGGTTCAGCAGGGCCTTCCACTGGAGCAGCATTTACAATTCCTCCGCCAGAACCAAGAGTACCGACCCCTGAGCGGTTCAGTGGGGATCGAGGGAAGTTCAGGGCCTTCCAAAACTCCTGCCAGCTATACTTTGACCTGCAACCCCGGACCTTCTCTTCAGAATCGGTGAAGGTGGGATTTGTTATATCCCTGTTGCAGGGCGAACCTCAGGGATGGGCCCATCGCCTGATGGAGGCCCACCACCCACATTTGAACACTGTGGCCACCTTCTTTAAGGCAATGGCACAGCTGTACGATGACCCGCATCGAGCTGCCTCGGCTGAGGCAGCCCTCTATTCTCTACAACAGGGACGCCGGGCTGTAGAGGATTATGCTGCGGAGTTTAGGCGCTGGAGTGGAGATACACAATGGAACGACGCAGCCTTGCACCACCAGTTCCGGTTGGGACTGTCGGAACCACTGAAGGACGACTTGGCAAGAATAGGGGTTCCAGACTCCTTGGAAGGTCTAATAGATCGTGCGATCCAAATCGATCGCAGACTGCGGGAAAGGAGACAGGAGAGGTCCAGCCAGGGGCAAAGAACCTCATCGATGCTGCCAAGAGTACCAGTCATGCCAAGGGTCAGTGTCGGCAATCGGGGCCCAGAGCCGTCAGAGGGAGCCGAACCTATGCAACTCGGCTTGATGCGGCCTTCCCTTTCTACTGAGGAACGACAGAGGCGTCGGGCAAACAACCTGTGTCTGTACTGCGGAGCAGCGGGTCATATGGTGCGCTCCTGTGCAGAGAAATACTGTAAGTCCTCTATTTTCTCTAATATATCTACTGTGTGCACAGGCAACCCCACTCACTTGGCTGTACCTGTGTCTTTTCAGCTCCCAGGAGGAAGCATACAGGTGATGGCTATTGTTGACTCCGGGGCATGTAGCTGCTTTGTTGATCTCAGTTTTGCTACCCAGCATCAGATACCGTTACTCACCAAAGAACATGGGTTGAATATTTTCTTGGCAGATGGGTCTCAAATAAAATCGGGGACGGTAGATCGGGAGACTCCTCCCATACACACCACAGTGGCGGGACATCACCAGGAGTTCCTCCGTTTGGACGCCATCGCGTCCCCCCTATTTCCAGTTATTCTGGGGCTCCCCTGGCTACGAGCTCACGACCCCCAGATTGACTGGAAGACCGGGTCAGTCCAGTTTCCCTCACAATACTGTCCGGAACATTGTTTATCTAAGTTATCATTAAATACACAGGCCCTACTGGCTGTAAGCCCTGATGCCGAGTTAGCCCAAATTGTGCCTGCGGCCTACCACCAATTCTTAGATGTATTTAGTCCACGGGGGGCAGAAGTTCTTCCCCCACATCGAGCATATGATTGCCCCATTGATCTGCTCCCAGGTTCAGAAATCCCTTTTGGCCGCATTTTTCCACTATCTGAGCGAGAACTAGGGGCACTAAAAGAATACATTGATGAGAGCCTCCGTAAGGGATTTATCCGCCCTTCCACATCACCGGCCGGGGCAGGGATTTTCTTTGTCGAGAAAAAGGACGGATCCCTGAGACCTTGTGTTGACTACAGGGACCTCAACAAGATTACGGTCAAAAACCGCTACCCCCTTCCTTTGGTTCCAGAGTTGTTTCAGAGGTTAAAATCAGCATCCATTTTTTCTAAACTGGATCTCAGGGGTGCCTATAACTTGGTAAGGATACGTGAGGGGGATGAGTGGAAAACGGCGTTTCGCACTCGGTTCGGGCATTTTGAGTGTCTAGTCATGCCTTTCGGGTTATGTAATGCACCAGCCACCTTCCAGCACTTTGTCAACGACATTTTCAGGGACTTCCTTGACATTTTTGTAATCGTCTACTTGGACGATATCTTGATATTCTCCTCGTCTTTGGAAGCACATCGGGGACATGTTAGGAGTGTGCTAGAACGTCTCCGTCAGCATGGACTCTACGCTAAAGCTGAGAAATGCTGTTTTGAACAGAAAAGCATCTCATTTCTTGGTCTAATTATCTCCACCACGGGGATCGCTATGGACCCTCAAAAGATCTCGGCCATCCTGGAATGGCCTGCCCCCACAGATAAGAAGGGCGTCCAGAGGTTTATTGGGTTTGCCAATTTTTATAGAAAATTTATAAAGAACTTTTCAGGCCTGGTAGCACCCATTACTCAGCTCACCAAAGTGGGAGTACGTTTCCAATGGACCCCAGCAGCACAGGCAGCTTTTGAGGCATTGAAAAAGCTATTCACAACGGCTCCCATTCTGAACCATCCTGATGCATCATTGCCCTACATACTAGAGGTAGATGCATCGGAAGTGGCTGTAGGAGCAGTGTTATCACAGAGGGTAGGGGCCAAGGAGCTGATGCACCCAGTGGCTTTCTTTTCTAGGAAGCTCTCCCCTTCGGAAAGGAATTATGATATTGGGGATCGGGAATTACTGGCCATTAAGACCGCTCTGGAGGAATGGCGATATCTGCTAGAGGGGGCCCCACATCCCATTCTGGTCTATACCGACCACAAAAACCTCGAGTACTTGAAAACCGCTAAACGCCTCCGTCCACGCCAGGCCAGATGGTCATTGTTTTTTGCAAGGTTTAACCTCCACATAACGTATCGTCCTGGGTCAAAAAACACTAAGCCAGATGCTCTTTCCCGGATGTTTGAGGACCCTGGAGAGAACCCCCAGCCAGACACCATCCTGCCAGCAGGTAGCTTCCTACTGCTTCAATCTGAGCTGTTGTCTAAATTGCAGGCTGTTTCCACCCGGGTCTCTGACCTGCCTGGAGTCTCCCTACTGAATAAGGAGGGACTCTTCTGGAAGGGGGAACAAATCATGGTACCCAAGGAGGTCCAGTCCCTGGTGTTAGGTTACTGCCATGACCATCCCCTAGCGGGGCACTTTGGGATACATAAGACTATAGATCTGGCACGACGCACATTTTGGTGGCCAAACATGGCCAAGGATTGTGAAGCGTACGTGAGATCTTGCCCCATCTGCAACCGGAATAAACCTACCAGAGACAAGGCCTGGGGCCTATTGAGACCTTTACCAATACCTGACCGTCCCTGGAGTATGATCTCCTTAGATTTTATTGTAGAATTGCCACCCTCGCAAGATCACACCGTGATCTTTGTGGTAGTGGATCGCCTTTCTAAAATGGCCCATTTCCTTCCACTAGCCAAGACACCATCTGCCTCCGAAACAGCCCAAGTGTTCATTAGAGAGATTGTGAGGCTTCACGGAGTGCCAAGAGAGATTGTCTCAGACCGGGGGGTGCAATTTACGTCCAAATTCTGGAAAGCGCTATGTGAGGGGCTGGAGATTAAGTTATCTTTTTCGTCAGCATATCACCCCCAGACAAACGGGCAGACAGAACGAACCAATCAGACTCTCGAGCAATATCTGAGATGCTACACATCATTCCTGCAGAATGACTGGCTGACACTTCTACCAATGGCAGAATTTGCATATAATAATGTGAATCATTCCGCCACCAACCAATCCCCATTCTTTGCCAATTATGGGTTCCATCCTACCTTCCTGCCAGACCTGGTTCCTGAGAACTCAGTCCCGGCAGCCCAGGACACCTTAGAGTTCTTTACTACCAATAACAAGGTATTACAGGAAACAATGGCTAAGGCCCAAGAAGACAGTAAGAGGTTTTGTGACAGGAGGAGGAAGGGAGAATTGGTCATACACCCTGGGGATCGGGTTTGGTTGTCAACAGCCAACCTAAAACTGACATGCCCATCCAGAAAATTGGCACCCAAATTTGTGGGACCTTTCCCAGTAGAAAGCAAGGTTAATGAAGTGGCATTTAAACTGACTCTCCCCGAGTCCCTCAAAATACATCCAGTCTTCCACGTATCATTATTAAAACCTGCAGTTCCAGACCCCTTTTTAGACCGCAGGTCTAGACCTCCAGAAGCTATAGATATCAACGGGGAGGAGGAATTCGAGGTGGAGGCAATTTTGGATTGTAGGAAGAGGGGTGGTCAGGTACAATACCTGATCAAGTGGAAAGGCTTTGGGCCGGAGGAGAATTCGTGGGAACCAGCCCAGAATGTCCATGCCCCCAGATTAGTACGAGAATTCCGTCATAGCCAGCCACAAAGGAGGAATCGGGTGGGCATCCGGAGGCTGCCCGTAAGGGGGGGGCAATGTCAGGGAATGGGAAGATCGCCTCGGCGATCGAATCTGCACATGCGTAGAATCCTGACAAGACATACAGGCAGGCACTAGGACCCAGGCGCGCCTGTCACCGATGACGGCGCCGGGCAGGCACTAGGACCCAGGAGCGCCTGTCAGGAGTTGGGCGGCCTATTTAAACCCAGCTCTTGCAATGCTCAAGTGCCGTATGGTCTTACCTGTTACCTGTGTTCCTGTTTGATCCAGTGTTCCTGAATACCTTGTTGCCGACCCAGCCTGTTCCTGATACTGCTGTCTTCTCCTGCTCTGATCCCTGGCTTGTCTGACCATTCTCCTGCTTAACCCTGCACGTTCTGATCTCCTGTTAACGAACCCGGCTTGTGACCAGTTTATTCCTCTGCCTGCTGACTTTGTACCACGCTGCCACCACTGTTACCGACCCAGCCTGCCTGACACTGCTCTTGTGACCTCCTCACATCAGACTCTCACCTGCTATACACCTCCAACGGTGCTTCTACCACAGCTGGGTGAACTCAAGGGCCGCGACCTGGTCTCGGCCTGCTCCAAGTCCATCCCCACCATCAGGGGCCCTGGTGAACAAGCAGGTAGGGACTTAGATTCCGCGCCTTGGGGGAATCCGGTCTGTGGAGTGCTAGAGGCTACCGCTGTAGGATCCCTGACAGCCCTACTCTTTCGAGCTTACAATCTAGGAGGGAGGGGGTAGTGGTACAGGAGGAAATGGCTGTGGGGGATGGAGTGGTAGGAGGAGGGAAGGGTAGCGGCTGTTAGGTGAGGGTGGGGTAGGCTTCCCTGAAGAGGTGGGTTTTCAGGGAGCGCCTGAAGGTGAGGAGGGAAGGTGACAGTCTGATGGATTGGGGTAGTGAGTTCCAGAGGATGGGGGAGGACCTGGAGAAGTCTTGCAGTCGTGCCTGGGAGGAAGAGACCAGGGAGCAAGATAGGAGGTCCTGTGAAGAGCGAAGGGTACGGGTAGGGTGGTACTTGGGAATCAGGTCAGTGAGGTAGTTAAATTAAATTGCAGTTCAAGAGGTCTAGTGTTCCCAGTGTAGCTGTCGTCTTCAGTTGTGCTTGAAAAGAAACATGGAATTACATCAAAAACGTATATGTATAGGTTTTTAATTCAGTTGCAGAGCAAAATAAGGAGGTATAAAAGTGCTAAAAAAACCTCTCTTACTGATGTGGTTAAGCATGGGGGACATCGCTTAATGGTAGAGCATTAGACTGCAGATCTCGAGGTCCCTGGTTCAAATCCAAGTGCCCCCTGAACCTTTGCCTACTTATGTGTTTGAATGGAAAAATGGCAGCTTGCAAATGTCTTTAACCACCTCCCGCCCGCCATATAGTAAGATGACGGACGCAAGGTGGTTCTCTCGTTCTGGGAGGACGTCACATGACATCCTCCCATTCTCACCACGCATGCGCGGCTCCTGGTGCGCGCAACGCTGAGATCGATGCGCTGTGTCCCTCGGACACAGCGGATCACCGATCCACGGAAAGAGCCGAAGATGTCGGCTCGGCCATATGATCAGCTGTGTCCAATGGTGGCCCCCACATGGAAAAGGAAATGTAATGCAGGCCTTGCTGCCCTCAATGGACCAGGGCTATCCAAAAGAAACTGTACATGAAAGACAAAAAAGAAGGCGCACAGGCCTAGTGCATTACCTTAAAAATAGGGTTTATTAATAAAAGATGAATACTCACAAAAATAAAATGGTGTAAAATCAGATAAACACGAGAAGCATATCACACTGGATAGCAGTATGGTACAGGAACCCCTGTGGATGGTCTGGTTTTAGACCATTTTATGTTTGTGGGTATTCACCAGTGCCGCCTAACAGTGTCAGTCAGTGCCGCCTATCAGTGCCATATATCAGTGCTGCCTTTCAGTGCCCATCAGTGATGCCTGTCAATGCCCATCAGTGCCCATCACTGCAGCCTCATTAGCGCACATCAGTGAAGGAGAAAAATCACTAATTTACAAAATTTTATAACAAAAACTTAGAAAAAAACCTTTTTTTTTTTTCAAAATTTTCAGTGGTTTTTGGTTTAAGAAAAAAAATTAAAAAAACCCAGAGGTGATTAAATACCACCAAAAGAAAGCTCTATCTGTCACAAAAAAATGATAAAAATTTCATATGGGTACAGTGTTGCATGACAACGCAATTGTCATTCAAAGTGTGACAGGGCTGAAAGCTGGAAATTGGCCTGGGCAGGAAGGGGGTATAAGTGCCCTGTAGGCAAGGGGTTAAAGAAAGGTGTTATCTAAGAGGGGAGAAAAAAAAACAAAAAATGGCAACACGTGGGTTTATGGCTCAGTAGAAGAGAATTTCACTGCATAGTGAGAATTCATAGATTCAAATCTGTTTCTCCTATCTGGGTTTAGTGCTCAGTAGTATTTATTTATTTATTTCAGGTACTTATATAGCACCATCAATTTACACAGCGCTTTACATATATATTGTACATTCACATCAGTCCCTAAAGGGGCGTACAATCTAAGGTCCCTAACTCACATTCATACATACACATACTAGGGACAATTTAGACAGGAGCCAATTCACCTACCATTGTGTTTGGAGTGTGGAAGAAACCCACCCAGGCACAGGGAGAACATGCAAACTCCAAGCAGATGGTGCTGTGGTTGGGATTCGAACCAACGACCCTAGTGCTGCCAGGCAGAAATGCTAGTAGAGCATTCAATTGCAGGTTGAGAAGTCCAATTCCAAGTCCCTGACTATCAAAGAGGTAAACTAAATAATTCAAAAGCTTAAAATAGAACTATAGGCATAACTTTTTTCATTTTGGATAGCATAAGGGAGGGTTATAACCCCTGTCATTTTTATTTTTTTACCATCTGTGTCCCACTGAGGAGATGTTCCTTCAATTCTTGTCCAATAGCCAAAACAGGAAGTGACAGCTAATCCTTGAAAATTAAGGGAATTCCCTGTAGACCCCGAGGTCACCAGAACTAGTGTCCAAATTGGAACATTTCCCCTCTATTACTTCTCCAAGGACAGCCCAAAATGTGGGGTTTTCTTTACTTTAACTTTTGATTTATATTGATAAGCAGGATAAATGGAGAGGGTGAATCTTCCTACCAGGGCACAGGCAGCAATAAAAAACCTAATAGGTTCTAATCAAACTCTACTGTGTCCAAAACTAAAAAAAAAAGTGTTGCCTTAAGTTATATTTTAAATGTAATAAAAATGCAGGTTTATAGCTCAATAGTATAGAATTCAAGTGAGAAATCTCAGATCCAAATGTTTGTCCCCTGGTAGTTTTAAGTCACCGTTGTTCTAGAAAGGAAATATGGCAGCTTGCAAAGGTCTCTAAAGGAAAGCAGCATAAAAGTGTTAAGAGAAACATTCAAATCTTGGGAAAGCATGGGGCTATATTTCATGAGTAGAGCATTTGACTGCAGCTCAAGAGGTCCCAGGTGCCCCCTGTACCTTTGTGTACTTGACTGAAGACATAGCAGCTTGCAAATGTCTTTTGAAAAAAAAGTGTTGGCGAAGAGATTTAAAAAAAAACAAACAATTATTGAAGTGCAGATCATGAAATGCCAATTCCAAACATATATTTCTGTTAGTTTGTATCCTTAGTTCTTCTTCTTCTTGAATAGAAAGATGGCAGCTTGCAAATAGTCAAAAATATAACCATAGGATCAGGGGCGGACTGACAACTCATGGGGCCCCCAGGCAATAGATGATCATGGGGCCCCTTTGTCCTTGCCCAAACTCAAAAAAGCCTATGAAAAAGGTACCAGGAGCATCTCATGAAGCCCCCTACTGACCCCGGGCCCTCGGGCAGTGCCCGAGTTTCCAAATGGTCAGTTCGCCCCTGCATAGGATGGTGCTATGGAGTGTATACTAACAGCTTGTGCCACGTCCTATACTGCATATAAAAAAGGTTCAAATTCATGGACTTTGTAGGCACATACACTTCAGGACCCATCATTTTGAAAAAACGTAATTGTTTTTATTACAAAAAAAAAAATTCATAAAAAGAATAAAGAAAAAATAAATAAAAAAAAAAAAAAAAAAAAAAAAAAAATAAAGAAAACAGAACAGCATTTCATAAAACAATTCCTTACATATGAATAATATAAATAGACAGGCACTACATATAAATTAAAAATGCATATACTAATAAGAGGCTTGTATCACAACATGCCCCTAAACCAAACCATATAATTATATTACATCTACAAGTGGGTGCTGTGTTCCCACTATCTTTAAAAAGGACATCAGAAACAAAAAAGCCGAATCAATCAAAGTCCACAAGTAAATTTTAAATTTAGAAAAAAGTGACAGTCCTTTCAATTTCTTTAAGCTGTGACCCAAACCAGGAAAGTGCCTTATATCTTCACCACGTGCCGGCAGGGAATATAAAAATTGCTCACTCACCAGAACTTTTGACCAGTAGTGTATTTAGGTTTTGTGCTACCCTAGGCAACACAAAATTCGCCCCCCCCAGGAGAGAGCCTGGCATTGACCAACAACACCCCTGACCCCCCCCCACTCAAAAGAGCCTTCCACTACTATTGCCCCCCCATATACTGACCACTCCCCTCCCAGCGAGAGAGAGAACGACACCTTTACAGCTCTTGCAATCCCCGGGAACGAGAGTTAAGCAGCCCGCAGCCTCTCTCAGACCCCATCTGGTTCCCAAGCCACATGTGTTCCTTCTTCCATCCCTTCTTCCAGGGTAGCAGTGCTGCCCCCCTGAAAAGTGCTGCCCTAGGCAAATGCCTTGTTTGCCTTGTGGTAAATAGGCCCCTGCTTTTGACCCCAATAAAGGTTGTCAGATGCACTTTTTGGTCATATAGGAGACCATCCTCTCAGGAATGTGACCAAAAAGTGCATCTGACCACCTTTATTGGGGTCAAAAGGTCTGGTGAGTGAGCAATTTTTATATTCTCTTCCAGCACGTGTCTTTCTCTCTCTCACTGGGAGGGGAGTGTCAGTGTATGGGGGCGATGGTAGTGGGAGGCTCTTTTGGGAGGGGGAGGGGGGGTCAGGGGTATTGTTGGTCAATGTCAGGCTCTCTCCTGGGGGGGGGTTTTGTGTTGCCTACGGCAGCACAGAATCTAAATACACTACTGGTCAAAAGGTCTGGTGAGTGAGCAATTTTTATATTCTCTGCCGGCATGTGGTGAAGATATAAGTCACTTTCCTGGTTTGGGTCACAGCTTAAAGAAATTGATAGGACTGTCACTTTCTAAATTTAAATTTACTTGTGGAGTTTGATTCTGTTTTTTTTGTTTCTGATGTCCTTTTTAAAGGTAGTGGAAACACAGCACCCACTTGTAGATGTAATATAATTATATGGTTTGGTTTAGGGGCATGTTGTGATACAAGCCTCGTATTAGTATATGCACATTTTTAATTTATATGTAGTGCCTGTCTATTTATATTATTCATATGTAAGGAATTGTTTTATGAAATGCTGTTCTTTCTGTTATAAATATTCTTTTTATGAATTTTTTTTTTTTTTGTAATAAAGACAATTGTTTTTTCAAAATGATGGGTCCCGAAGTGTATGCACATTTTTAATTTATATTATTAATTTGCACAAGTTTGGATAGCCACCTTTTTAGGGGCAGCTTCATATTACACACCTAATATTTTCACTTGGCGCCTTAATAATAATTTTGTATGAATTCCTTACATAAATCACATATATGAAAATATCGAACTCTATCAACACAGAATGGAAATTAGTTACCCCTACACTCAAAGATAGGTACCAAAGGACCACCGATGCCTAGGATAATCTTATGTGGCTATATGTTGTCTTTCCGAGTGGGGTTTTCGTTCAGTTTTAATTGTAGGCTCTACATGTTTCACCACAGGATGTCGCTTCCTCAGGAGCTAGATTGGTGCATCTAAATAAGCCAAGTAGACATAATTTTAAGCATACATATATAATTATATATAATTATATAATTACAAATAGATTTCATATCTCTAAAACAATTTCATATAATCACAATGTAAAAATACCGTCCAGTCTTGTGTCACCAGGAGAGATGAGGATGTGTCGGATCTGGTGTCCAAATATGGGGGCACATTAAGAAGCCCCTGGGCAGTGCCATAGAGCACCAATTAGATAAAATCTGGGGGTGCCATCTCTGTGATTTTTTTCTACCAAGTTTCAGGAGTCACGTAAATGGTCTCCATATACAGCAGGTGCATTATACAACTTTAATCAAATTTGCGTAGTTGGTTTTTATCTACAGCTACCCCTTTCCCGCATAGCAGTTTTTCTGGAAAGGTGAACTAACTCTTTAAAACTTTGTGAATGAAGCCAAATGTAACATACTACATGGAATAAAGCGCTGAGCTAACTGTTGGTGCTATATAAGTCCTGTATTATAATAATAATAATAATAATGGAATAAGAATTATTAAAAACAACAGTTTTACCAGCGTTGGAAAGTGCGTTTTGTTGTGATCAAACCACGAAGATGAACTTTCATTTAAATCGAGAAGCAGAAGATTTTCTGTTTGCTTGAGGTCTGTTTTTGTGAGATGTATTGAAAATATTTGTTCACTCCAGTTATTGTAGCCCTGAGCAGAGCATTCAAGAAAGATAATTTGATCCCTTTCCAATTCAGAGAGATAATTGCAGCTGGTAATTCATTGTCTTTGTGATAACTTCACAGGTGACAGTAACTTTCACAAACTCAGGATAACAATCTTCCTGGACGCTGCTAGCTGTATCCTGATAACATTGTCCAAAGCCTGGGCACATAAATTGTAATTTGGTTTTTGTTGTATCTGGTTTGAAAACAAAACAAAAATAAAAATGACTTTTAGGTCTTCAGGGGGTCTTCTGTAGTTTTGAGTTACTTCTCTTTCAAAAATAATGATGAGAAAAAAACATGATACGTCATCTCATCCGAATATTATTGTCATTCACAAATAGCTGAATGTCATTGAAGACCTAAATTCACTGTGAATTTCAATGGACATTTTTGAATGTACTTACGTTGACACATAAAACATGATCAGAGGAAAAGCACATGGACTTGATGAGTGGCATTTAAATACCTGTGAGCTTGGTTGCACTATTTGACAGAATAGACCCTATGTCTGACTTCAACAACTGTAGAGATATGCCCCCCAGCTCTCCCTGAGGAGGGACCTTGATGAACTCCTTTGAGAAAGCTGGCCCCCAGCTCTTCCTGAGCTGGGACCTCGCTGAACTCCTGCAAACTTCAGCTAAACAGCCCAGAGGGGTGGCTGCCCTTCAAGCTGGGTCTTCTCCTCCAGGACAAGATCCCTGCTGTTCCAGATCCCAGCCTATTTATACACACCTCAGTCCTCTACTGACCAGTCTCTCTTCCAGGGATTGGCTGAAGCTGCATGAGTATGCAGGTCCAGGGTCTGCTTCTTGCAGCCCACTACTTTCTAGAATTCACTGGAAGACGGGGGGGGGAAGTAGTTGAGCCTGTAACCAGCAAGACCCAGAGCAGCCAAAAGCAATCACACTGACTACAGAGGAGCCAAAGACTAAATTGACCTTAACTTCCCTAGCATCATAACTAGGAGGGTACTACATATATAATTGGAATTCCAAACAGCAGGAGTGAGGCAGACTTGATGGCTGGCAGAATACACCTAGGTTATATAACGTCCTCCTTGTATAAGTGTAGGGGGTTTTCAGCCTGGGGGGTCAGGACTTTCTCTAGTGACTGGGTGTTTATGGCATCCAGTGCTCAGATCCTTTTTGGAGGACTTATATTTGGTGATTTCCAATCTTATATTGGGGATACTCAGGCCTTATTTTGGATCTATGGATGGGATAAAACTTGGAGGATATTACAACCTGCATTCGTTCATAAACAACTTGGGCTCCCTATTGGTGGGTGTTGGTTTGTGTGGTAATCTGCCCCCTGCTGACCTTCTGGCTCCTGTGCCTGCCCTTGAGATGAATGGGCCCTCTCTGCACTGCATTATTTGATGCATATAGTGCTGCGCCCGTAGGAGGCACAGAAATTCTGTCCAGGTCCTCCCCAGCTACTTTTGCCCTGCAGCCATGCACATAGGCTCATTCCCTCATTTCTACTATAAACAGTCTAGGGGGGTTGTTTTTGTTGATATTATTTTACTTGAATGGGGATGAGGGAGATGAGTGAGATACTCCAGATTAAGAACTATGTACACTGAGGACTTTGACTAATTATCAGAACAAGTTACATCCGAGTCTGCAAATGAATCAAACGGTGGACTTCAGCTTTAAGCCGTAGCAACAGAAGCTTCTTTGGAGCCCAGAGCAGTGTCCTTTTAAGTAGTAGTGGGCAGATGGACAAAGCTCTTAGGAACACCAGCCGGAATTCCCTTTGCTAAACCCGCAGCTGACTTCCTAGTACCAGAGGGGGTCAACAGCACACAGTCTCTAAGATCCTTAGAGATATCTGTACTCACAAGGTGCAAGAGACACTGGAAGCCTTCCTCTATGATACCAGACCAGATCTTCAGGAGACAGCCCCTCAGGCAGTGTAGCAGTTCCAGCAATTCAGGCCCACAGGTAGCCCACCTGAGGCCTACGGCAGCAACTTGAGGAATCCTAGCCAGGAAAAACTCAGAGCAGTGTGTGCTCATAGAATATATACAGTTACCCGGCATGCCTTGGGGCCCCCTCTTTCTGGGATATGCTTAGAATGTATCAATATCCATGCTGCTATCTGCATAGCTCCACACATATCATCCAGAATATCAGCAGTCTCTTGGATACAGTGGAAGCAGGGGCAGACTGACCATTTGGAAACTCGGGCACTGCCCGAGGGCCCGGGGTCAGTAGGGGGCCCCATGAGATGCCCCTGCTACCTTTTTCATAGGCTTATTTTTAAGTTTTGGCAGGACACAGGGGCCCCAAGATCCCCTATTGCCCGGGGGCCCCATGAGTTGTCAGTACGCCCCTGAGTGGAAGGTAGGCAGACTAGCAGCAACTGAGCACACAGAGCAGACATAACTAAATGATCCCAGCTCACTCAATATTGCGAGGTAAAAGCAAAGTTAGCTCACTGTACTAACAGATATTCTGGCTGGAGAATGGTAACTAAATGTACCCATCAAAAGCAAAACTAATCCTATCTACTTAATCCTAGCACCTACCTAGGGTGCTGCATCCACACCATTCTGTCCTGAGGAAGCAGCATTGACCATGAAACACGTCAGCATGAAACATGGAATGGATGCCATTGTACATGTCTCTACAATTGCCCAATAATGGATATGAGTCTGTACACAACTGTATTAACTTTCTTAGAGGGGGTCATGTCCTTGGGACAGTGTGGATGTTATGTGTTTTTAAATATTTTACGTATTGTCAGCCCTTTCTAGGAGATAATTTTGTATGGCCTTTTTAATATTTAAACAAAAATGTGATGCGCTAACTCCTCAAAATGTGAAAAAATAAGCTTTAAAAACATGCAGTATCAGTCCACAAAAGTGCAAAATGTGCAGTCGTATCAGTCCAATCCAACATATGTAGTGATGTCATCCAACAATATCCAAAGCAGTGCTGGAATTGAAGCCCCACTCCCTGCTCACCTTGAAGCTTGACTTATAAATTATAATAGGCCAAATATGCTTTTAGAAGGACTGGGTAGCCTCCACATTTCTAATCCATGTAGTGTTCCTTCCACGTGCTATATGTTCATTGGACCTCTAGCTCCAAAATAGTGCAGAAAAAACAAAAATATATACAATAGTGCAACGCCGTTTTAAAAAATTGTAAATTATATGCACTCTGATATGCACTCACATTAAAAGAAAGAAAATGTGCTCCAAAATGCAATAATCAAATGGTTGCATTTCTCCACCATGCAGGCTAAACTGTAGTGTTTCCCATCAACAAATAGGTGCACCATACACTCACCTTCTCCCTTGACCTATCAGGTAGGTCATAAACACTTAGGGATACTGAACAACTTCTGTTGGTCCACTGCTGGCCTTTAGTGGCTATTTCCTTGACTCTGGTCCTTTAAGAGAACAGACTCCAGGATATCCAATGGGATTATGTGGTACATGATCAGGAGGGAAAAGAACAGATCATAGTGCAACCCCATAAAACATACACCGCTTTATTCAAGTAAAAGTAAACTCACAAAGATAATAAAACAGCTAACACAAAGATAATAAAACAGCTAACATGAACATAGCTATCAACCAAAATGGTTCCTCACAGTGCTTGTGCCGATTTGCGCAGTACTGGAAGTAACATTACCAGGCTCCCCCCGATGTGTTGCGTCACTGATCACATGACTTCTTAAGGGTGACTTTTTAACGGTGACTTTTTAATATGCTGTAAATAAACTGTACAATTTAAAATCAGATATTGTAGAGTAACACTTTTGTTTCTATAATTTGAGATATGGTCTAGTTAGTAAAAAGGAATGAATCATAAACTTGACAACACATGTGGGTTTATCTCCTCTGCAATAAACTCATGTTCACTGCATCACTTCTGGGTTCAAAGCTGTCATTCCCTGGTTACTGTAGCCAGGGAAGCTACTAATCAAGCTAAATCTGTACTTGATTAGCTACATTGGAGAGCAGGGGACACAATGAGGGTCTAAAAAAACCCCAGATGTCTCCATAAAAAGACCTGTCACCATGCTATCACAAAACATGAGCAAAAAACATGATACATCATCTCATCCATATATCGCCTTTAGCAGATATCTGAATATCATTGTACAACTAAAATCACCATGCATTTCAATGGGCATTTTTGAATGTACTTACATTGGCACCTAAAACTCTATTTGAAAAAATAGGTCCTATTTTGTATACTCTGTTTTCATATTGTAGGGGATTTATGGTCCTCTAATTATCAACAGCTTGCCTAAAGCTGGCTATAGACTCTGTATCAACTTCTCAAGAAGCAATAAGAGCTCCACACTAACGGTCAAAGTTTCAAAAGTGATGTTTCAAGTTTCAAATTAATGTTTTATTGAAAAAAAATCCAGTGCGTTTCAAGGGTTTGCTCGGGGTCTTTATATTTTCAGATTTAAAATGTGACTGCACTCAGTTTGAATTGCAATAATACCGGTATGTTCATGAAATAGGATAAAATAGCCTTAGGTGTAGGCTTCACCCTTCCTTGACCCTACCTAGAGAACAAAGAATCTGTCAGAGTGTTCCATGGAGATACAGTAGGTGGAGACTGAAAGGAGCAGATCAAACTTGTTTCAAAGCTCTTCTTGTTCAGAAAAATAACAGGCAGAGTCCATTCCACGTTTAGTCGAATTTTGAGACAGTCTTGAGCAAGAATTCTAGGGCTAGTCATAGAGCCACGTTATCTTGAAATGTTATGCAAAATGTTCCTATCGCCATTAGGGCTTGAAGTTTTGAAACCCTCCTAGTTGAGCTGACAGCTATTAAAAAAAAGCCATTTTCAAGATAAGATGTCATCAGGACAAAGACTCAATAGGTTCAAAAGAAGGAAGAATTACAATTTAAATTTTAAGAGATGCCTTACGAATTGGGCTATCAATGGATCCAAAACCCATCTGCTTCTATTGAGTGATTGTTAATAAGGCATCAAAATTTTGATGGTATTGTAAGCCAGATCCCTATCCAGACCTACGGACAGTATTGGGCATATTGAATGAAATGCAATCTCTCATGCAAATGAGAAAAATGTATGCCAAAGACTGGAGTATTAGGTATTTGTTGACTTTTTTCTGGCTTGAAGGAGTTTTGTGATGACTGACTTGCTATGTATGAGGGGCTGACATGAGGGACTCACATAGAAGTAGTATATTGATTACCCCACTATGAGGAGGGGGTTCCTTGGGCATACCATTATTTTTTGAGTATATGTTTCTTTAAATGTCTTCACTTTACTTCCTTAAACCATCCAGAACTTGTTGCAGTGTTTAGACTCAGGGCCCCTCAGGGAGTGATTTGTGGGGCTAGTGGAACCAGAGGTCCTTCCCATGGGTCACACAACCTGGCTGTCCATATATTGCCCCTTTATGATGCATAGGGCATTACTTTTCCTGTAGTTTATGTAAATCTTCTGTCCTTAAAAAATTATCGTTGGTCCTGATGAAAAGGGGGGGGGGGGGTTATTCCGGGAAACGAGTAGACCTGCCAATCTACTGAAAAGGACATGTGACAGCATCGGAAATGTTGTACTATTTTGTAACTCTTGGAATTTTATAATGGTCACATGCTTGAACTTTTAAGATTATATTTTGTAATATACATTATGTTGTAACTTATATATAAACATAAATTGCGAGCACCTTAGAATTAGAAATAAATATATACTGTATAAAAGCTGCTATGCACAAAACAGGTAACCAATATCACTTAAAATCATAAATAATATATAGAAAGGTGCAGCACTAAAAGTAACAATAACGAGAGATCAATAAAATGAATATTATTATTATTATACAGTATTTATAAAGCGCCAATAGTTCGCTCAGCGCTGTACATTACAATGGGGGACAGAACATGTGACAGAACAATACCAATACAATGCAAAACACGAGGGGATCGAGGGCCCTGCTCTTTGGAACTTACAATCTAGGAGGGAGGGGATGGTGGTACAGGAGGAGATAGCTGTGGGGGATGGAGTGGTAGGAAGAGTGGAGGAGGTCGGCAGGTTAGCAGGGGGTGGGGTAGGCTTGCAAAAAAAGGGGGGGGTTGTGAAAATAAATTCACAGAGAAAGTGGCTACATTATGAACAGAATGTGATACTCAGAAAAATTTCCAAAAATTATGCTTTATTACATATACAAATTTGACATTTGGGCAATCGCCCTGGTTTACCATCACCTCAGTATGAGACAATACACACAGACCTAAAACCATTTAAAATGACACCAAGACCGGTCTAAATACATGTGCAACAAAGACAGTGACTACTAAAGTCTAAAGTCTTTGTAGCACTGGCGCATAGGTGAACACTTCCCACAGGAGGTGTATGCAAAAATTATACCATAGGTATACCATATAACATGTTGTAAATATGTAGACATATGCTACTACCAAAATGGTTATATCCCTATAGATATAAAATATCACATGTATGCAATGCAGCAAGCACAGTATGCGTCAAAAAGAGAGGCATGCCTCTAGGCCTATATGAGACAAAAAATGAATGTCATATATAAAATGCAGTACATTCCTATGCCGGCACATATGGTTGGGGCCCATTCATTTGTAATATAAGCGACTGTTTCCTAGGGCTCTTAAATGAGAATAAGCCCCATTTGTTACCAGGATGGAAGGATAGATGATAGATGGTGGGGTAGGCTTCCCTGAAGAGATGGGTTTTCAGGGTGCGCCTAAAGGAGAGGAGAGTAGGTGATAATCTGATGGGTTGGGGCAGGGAGTTCCAGAGGATGGATGACACCCTGGAGAAGTCCTGGAGGCGGGCATGGGAGGAGGAGACCAGGGAACTAGAGAGAAGGAGGTCTTGTGAGGAGCGGAGTGTGCGTGCTGGGCGGTACTTGGATATTAGGTCGGTGATGTAGTTCGGGGCAGTATGGTGGACAGCTTTGTACGTCAATGTTAGGATTTTGAATTTGATCCGTTGCTCAATCGGAAGCCAGTGGAGGGATTGGCAGAGGGGTGTGGCAGAAACGGAGCAGTTGGAAAGGTGAATGAGTCTGGCTGCCGTATTCAGGATGGACTGAAGCGGGGATAGCCAGCGGCGAGGCAGGCCAGTGAGGAGGGAGTTGCAGTAGTCGAGTCGTGATATGATGAGGGAGTGGATGAGCTGTTTAGTGGTTTCTGGGGTTAGGAACATGCGGATTTTAGAGATGTTGCGGAGGTGGAGTCTGCACGAGTTTGTTAAAGATTGGACTTGGGGCTGGAAGGATAGGTTGGAGTCCAGAATGACACCAAGTACTCTGGCCTGCGGGGCGGGTTTTATGGTGGTGGTGTTGGACATGATGGAGAAGTCAATGGAGGGTGGGGTCCGGGCTGGGGGGGAAGACAAGAAACTCGGTTTTGGAGAGGTTCAGTTTAAGGAAGTGGAGCAACATCCAGTCTGATATGTCGCTCAGTAGGTGTGTGATTCGGGCGGAGACTGAGGGGGCGAGGTGGGGGGTTGAGAGATAGATTTGTGTGTCGTGGGCATAGAGGTGAATATATGATAATATAATGATATAAATTGTTCCAATAAATAGGATAAGATAAATAAAAGTGACTCTTGTGCTCTGGTAACTCTGGATCCAGTATAGGTGCAATAATGGTGATAGTAATGCGCACTTTTAGAGGTAAACAGGAGCAGGGAGATGGGTCTTAAGTTGTTCAGGTTGGTGGTGTCCAGGGAGGGCTTTTTAAGTATGGGAGTGATGTGTGCATGCTTTAGAGTGGTGAGGAAGGCACCATTAGAGACGGAGAGATTGAAGCTGTGAGTGAGGGAGCATAGGATAGAAGAAGAGTAGTTGTGAGGGGACAGGATCCAGGCGGCAGGTAGTGAGCAAGGCTTCTGAGAAAACCATAACGATGGTAGCCTACAAACAGGCATTATCAAAGAGATAAAAGTAAAAAAACACAAGCTTAGTTGGATATATGGGGGTATAGTTCTTCGTAGTTATATAGTGTAGTTATTATATTCCTTGTGTTTCTTTTTTGTCTTGCCTTGTATTGATGGGTTCATATGTTGCTGCTGCAGTGTGTAGTGTCATGGCTGGTTGATTCCTCTATATCCATGTCTTCTGTCACCTAGCATATCAATATTTACTAAAGGGACAGGTAACTTCTTGTTCTGGGTCGCACAGTATCCAGGCAATGCTTACCCATTTTTCTGTGTTGATCACAAATGCAGGAGTGCTAACGTGATGAAATGCCTATTTCAGATCTAATTATTATGCAGTTTTCACCTGCAGAGCACTAGATTGAGAGACCCAGGGATTGTAGGACATGTAGTTTCTTCACTGGAAGTGTCAGTTCTTAGACTACAGACAGATGTTCTGCATTAACCTGTGCAGTGCCATGCCGCATTTCGTATGATTGAACATAAACTACTGACAAAGGAATGTATCGATTATAGGCTGTGAGTACAAGGCAACAACTGACACCATAAAACTGCATGATCAATGCACATCTTATGCAGGTGAAAATCACAAAATACAGGTAGGCAGATTTTAAACGCCTTTAAAGATATTTTGCAGACTCCTATCTTCCTTTGTGGACAAAACCTATAAGAGGCCGTGATTCAAATCTGTACATTTAGATGTAGATGTAGATTTTTCCACAGGTACGCCCCCTGGAGGTATTCCCGAGTGTAGCTCGGGGTAAAGATTCAGTACCACAAGCGGTAACCCTGAGCTACACTCGGGCTTACCATGCGGCGCTGCTCTCTTCTTCTCTTACCTTGTCCTGCACTCCCGCGATTGTCCCTCCTGCAGTGTCCCCTGTAATGTCCTCCGGCAGATGCCGGCATCTGTCTTCTATGTTCCATCCCCTGCGAGCGTCAGGACGTACGGGGGACAGAACGGTGGGAAATTTGAAAATGACAAAAAGTGACATTCACTAAACACACTAAAATAACATAGTATAACATTCCTGTATCAAACCATTTCACATACATTTTGTCCCGAGTGCTTTGTCCGGCGCCCTGCCTGCATTTTTACTGTTCTTTCTGCTTAGAAACTGAGAAACGTCCCTGGCGTCCAAAAAGCGTCCCTTTAGGTCAAAATCGGTTTTAGACCGGCTAGAGAACAGCGATAGTAAATCAGAACCACTTGCAGAATTGAGTGATAATGATTCGTGGGGGAAATTCCTCATCAGACACTGAAAACGATTTTGCGACTTTGCTCAGTGATGTGCGAACTTGACGCTCTATTTCATATTTCAGTGTTTTTGGTTTGATTACATTATTGAATTAAATTTATTATTATATTATTTTTTATGATTATTTATTAAATTATAATTTATGTTTTTGTGTTTCAAAATTTAACATACCCGGAATGTTTACTAGACTCTTGTTCGGACAGATTTCAGTGAGTTATTCCTAAAAATTACAGGTCGACAATAAAAAAAAACATATTTCCATGCAAAAAAAATGTACCGCTTTGAGCACAGAAATATGGACATAATCAGACCGCTAGGGAGGTTATGCTTGTGTGTTATAGCTCCTGTTGATGCCCCATTGATTTAACCCAGAAAGTCCAGCATTAGCACTGCACTTGTTGACTCCACCTGCAGATTGTGTGTGTGCCCAATGGAAAAACTGCTATTCAGGTCTGCAGTAAATCAGCTATATATAACCACAAATTCACTAATTGTATCAGGATTTCTCAACCAGGGTTCAGTGGAACCCTAGGATTCCTCCAGAGATTGCTAGGGGTTTTTTGAGCAATGAGCAATTTCTGCTTCTCAGATAAGTTCCCACTGACACCATTGATGGTTTTAGTTATCTGTAAAGGGAGCAGGGGCGGACTGACCATTTGGAAACTCGGGCACTGCCCGAGGGCTGGGGTCAGTAGGGGGCCCCATGAGATGCCCCTGGTACCTTTTTCATAGGCTTTTTTGAGTTTGGGCAAGGACACAGGGGCCCCATGATTCCCTGTTGCCTGGGGGCCCCATGAGTTGTCAGTCCCCCCTGAAAGGGAGTAATCCTTCCTAATGACCACAAATATAAGGAGCATTCCCACAGCTATCTCCTCCTGTACCACTATCCCCTCCCTCCTAGATTGTAAGCTCCAAAGAGCAGGGCCCTCAATCCCCTCATGTTTTGCATTGTATTGGTATTGTTCTGTCACATGTTTCTGTCCCCCTTTGTACTGTACAGCGCTGAGCGAACTATTGGCGCTTTATAAATACTGTATAATAATAATAATTCTTCCTACTGACCATCACACTGATGTATCATGAGATGTAGATATAATCATTTTGAGCAGGTTTCCTAGAGACCAGAATGTTTTTTTTAGGGTTTCTCTGTGTTGAAAGGTTGGGAAAGGCTAATATATAATGTATTATACATAAATGCTATAAATGTTTTTAATTCTTTTAAGTACAAATAATAAACATATAAAACCTCTTATTAAGTTGAAAATCCAAAAAATAGAACTAAGAAAAATTAATAATAGCGCCTATGGTCAAAATTATATAACTTACTAATAGTGTACCAGCTGCAAAAAATCACCATATATAAAGTGTACCAATAAATAAATAATTTGCGCTAGTAAATGTGTATAAATATATAAATATATATAAAGAAATCATCAAATCATAAGTCCAGAAAAAAATATATATATGCCAATACCACAAAAAAATAAAAAAACTTTTAAGTGCAAAAAACTTTTGTGCAAAAAAAAAGTGTCTAAATATGAAAAATTTCACCAAAAAACCTTGATAATATAATGGCAGATCATCCATAAATATATCTTCAGAAACGGAAACTCTGCAACACACCGATCCTCATCGATCGAAATAACAGGATGAAAAACTTTGTAGTTAATCGAAAATCCACTTCTCCAATAGATAAAGGACCACCTTCAAACGTATCCATGGGGGGAAATGCCAAGCACTCGAGAGAAACAGAAAGAATTCATGGTGCAATATTATAAAAACCAATTCCTTTATTAGGTACTCATTGCACTTACTCAAGAGGTGTCCCAGCCGACACCAGCATCAACAGCATAACAGCAATCACATAAACGAGCCTGGCTACTCAGCACATGCGCAGTAGCTGGCAGCCAAAAACGTAATGACGTCACATCAATCAAGCTCCGCCCTACGCGTTTCGTCATCGACGTCCTCATGGAGCGGATAGATGTGAGACGTCTCAACCTCCTTAAATATTCACTCACAGGAAACGAACAGCTGACATCAATGGGGAATCAAGCAAAGCAAGCCGCCCCACAGATGACAGGAGTCCACAAAGGATATACAATGTATCCAATATATTTGCCATCACAAGCAAAAAAACTTTAAAACAAGAGAACAAAAATAGAATAAAAAGAAATTTGAATAAAACACTAATGATAAATAAATTAAATAAGTAAATACATTAACGGGCCAGCACCCTCTAAGACTGTGTTTCAAAAAGGGAACTTAAAGGGCCAGTAACACTTTCAAAACAAATAAAGGGGAACTCTAGTAATAATACAAAAATAATGCAAAAATTGTACAAAAAACATACAATCTCCCATATATCATCTTTAAACAGTTGCCTATATAAAAATATACTTAAAATAACATAAAAATTAAAAATTAAAAATTTGTGAGAAAACAATTCAAATCTATATCGACATTTAACCCAAATGGTTGCAAGGAATTTAGTTCATAAATCCAAAACGTCTCTTTTTTGGAAATCTCATTAACCAAATCCGAGCCCCTCCAATGGGGTTTTACCATTTTATTTTTTTTTGTAGGAAGTGTAAAGTTTGTAGGACTGTAAAAGTTGGTAATAATAAAAAAAGAAAGTCATTCTGCTCCTCATTTTCCAAAAAAGAATATGATATTAAATCCCTGATTACATGTAATTCTACACATGTGATTTATGTTTTAGAATGTCCATGTCATTTGAGATATATTGGGAGAACTGGGAGATGTTTAAAAACAAGAATAGGCGAACATATAAGAAACATAGTAAAAGGATTTGATAAACATAGTGTATCCAAACATTTCAAATTGGTACATAATTGTGATCCGAGCTTACTTACCTTTTATGGGATCGAGATGGTAAAACCCCATTGGAGGGGCTCGGATTTGGTTAATGAGATTTCCAAAAAAGAGACGTTTTGGATTTATGAACTAAATTCCTTGCAACCATTTGGGTTAAATGTCGATATAGATTTGAATTGTTTTCTCACAAATTTTTAATTTTTATGTTATTTTAAGTATATTTTTATATAGACAACTGTTTAAAGATGATATATGGGAGATTGTATGTTTTTTGTACAATTTTTGCATTATTTTTGTATTATTACTAGAGTTCCCCTTTATTTGTGTTGAAAGTGTTACTGGCCCTTTAAGTTCCCTTTTTGAAACACAGTCTTAGAGGGTGCTGGCCCGTTAATGTATTTACTTATTTAATTTATTTATCATTAGTGTTTTATTCAAATTTCTTTTTATTCTATTTTTGTTCGCTTGTTTTAAAGTTTTTTTGCTTGTGATGGCAAATATATTGGATACATTGTATATCCTTTGTGGACTCCTGTCATTTGTGGGGCGGCTTGCTTTGCTTGATTCCCCATTGATGTCAGCTGTTCGTTTCCTGTGAGTGAATATTTAAGGAGGTTGAGACGTCTCACATCTATCCGCTCCGTGAGGACGTCGATGACGAAACGCGTAGGGCGGAGCTTGATTGATGTGACGTCATTACGTTTTTGGCTGCCAGCTACTGCGCATGTGCTGAGTAGCCAGGCTCGTTTATGTGATTGCTGTTATGCTGTTGATGCTGGTGTCGGCTGGGACACCTCTTGAGTAAGTGCAATGAGTACCTAATAAAGGAATTGGTTTTTATAATATTGCACCATGAATTCTTTCTGTTTCTCTCGAGTGCTTGGCATTTCCCCCCATGGATACGTTTGAAGGTGGTCCTTTATCTATTGGAGAAGTGGATTTTCGATTAACTACAAAGTTTTTCATCCTGTTATTTCGATCGATGAGGATCGGTGTGTTGCAGAGTTTCCGTTTCTGAAGATATATTTATGGATGATCTGCCATTATATTATCAAGGTTTTTTGGTGAAATTTTTCATATTTAGACACTTTTTTTTTTTTGCACAAAAGTTTTTTGCACTTAAAAGTTTTTTTATTTTTTTGTGGTATTGGCATATATATATTTTTTTCTGGACTTATGATTTGATGATTTCTTTATATATATTTATATATTTATACACATTTACTAGCGCAAATTATTTATTTATTGGTACAAAAAATAGAACTGTCCCAAAATCAATACACTTCTAAAAAAAAAAAAATTGTACATCGTAGCTACTCCAAATATTTTCTGGTCCCTTTAAATAAATCTTTAGTATTGAATCCAAACCTTTCACATTCTAAACAGAACTGCAACATCTCATCCCACTTAGGGGATTAAATGTACAAACTATCTTGGACACTTTGCTGGACTGTTATCTAGTTACACATTGCCTTCTTCCCCCCGGGAGCCATAATACGATTTTCACAGGATTCAGATCAACGTTATCTGCTTATTTCAGTCTTATCTCATTATTCTCAATGTAAGATTTATTAGTGTACCTTGAGTTTGTCTGGTTATTCTCAAAAAAATCACCCTCATATTACAGTACCCGGAATACAGGTAAGTCAATATTATTTTGCATTATAGACTGAAACCCTTTTATTATTTTATAAGTTATAAGTTTCTTTTTAAATGTACGATTTTAATTATTACCAATACATACTGATTGCCATTAACGGTTGAGTTTTAAAACCAAAAGTTTAATATAGAATTCTGTTCATGTAAATACCAAGTAAAGATCTTCATTCATTTTCAGTGTAAAGTATTGTAGTTTTAATTTAAAAATGAATTTACAAAATTGAAATAAAATTAAAAATATATATATATTTTTATTTTCACAATGAACACAAACAACTTTTTCTTTTAGGAACATGTATTCATATATTATCTTTTTAGGTTTTTTTTATTAAGTTTTATTATTTATTATTGTACTCATTGAAAAGTTAGTTTTGTGAACTTTTACAGTGTAATGCACTTGCTTTTCTTAAAAAAAAAAAAAAATCTTTGATAATACTTTCAAAATACACCTTTTACCATCAATGATGAAACTGGATAGACCTGGACATTTTTACAGCTGAACAAACAGGTTACATGGCAGAATATAAACTGAGAGCAGACTCTCGTCTTAAATTACCCCTTATACACAAGAGATTGCCAGACACTGTTGTGAAGTTAATGGCACATTTCAAAATGTCACTGATTTTACAGTTTTTTCAGTGGCTTGTTAAAATGACTGTGTTGTTAGCTTGGAAACGACTTGGAGAGTATATGTGTTTTTGTAAGTCATCTTAACTATAGCTGTGAGTTATTTGGATTACATTTAGAGATAAGGAATTGTTGCTGAAATTGTTTTGACAAATAGAGGTGATATCTATACAAAATCTAATTTTATTTTGAACCTATAGAAAATTACAATTTTATTGTGGAAATTAATCCTGACTTTTAAACCACGACAAAAACATAATGCAATCAAAGCCAAACATTTTTGGAATGGACAGCTGAAACTTTACATTTTTCTTTCTAATATTTGGACCAGTTAATGAGCTATGACATACAGTAGATGACAAGGGCTTGTTTATAAGGGCAAATGTATTATAGCTTCAGACAGGGCTGCTGTTAGAAACCACGGGGCCCCATACAGCCAACCCGACAGGGCCCCCCCCCAAAAAAAAACACAGTTTACTATGCTTTGTTTATGAATGAACACAGCAGGGGCAGACTGACCATTTGGAAACTCGGGCACTGCCCGAGGGCCCGGGGTCAGTAGGGAGCCCCATGAGATGCCCCTGGTACTTTTTTCATAGGCTTTTTTGAGTTTGGGCAAGGACACAGGGGCCCCATGATCCCCTATTGCCCGGGGGCCCCATGAGTTGTCAGTCCGCCCCTGGAACACAGTGAGTGACCAGTACTTTGTTTATGAATGAACACAGTGAGTGACTGGTACCGAGCAATCATTGTGCTCATCCAGGAAAGAAAGGGGCTGGTAAAATGTGACATATTTACCTGACCATTCCACCACTCTCCATCCTTAAGTATCCTATTGTGTGTGTAGAGGAGGCTAGCTGGCAGCACTTTGGGGGGTGGAGGCACACAGGGGGCTTGAGCAGCAGGGGGGAAACATATGGTGCACAGGGAGGGCAATAAGGTGTGACAGGGGGCAATTACTGGAACCAGTCCCCTGTATGGCTCTCTCTGCAGCAGCTGAAAGCCAGTGGGAGGGACAGGAGAATAAGCCAGCTTACAGCTGCTGCAGAGAGCACTATACAGGGGATCGGTTCCAGTAATTGCACCCCCACCGTGCTGATCACCCTCCCTGCCCACATCCGATTCACCCAGCTGCCTGGGCTTCCCTGTTGGCCTGGGCCCCATACAGGAGGACTGGTGGTACCCCCTTATCCATTGCCCTGGCTTTAGGTACATTTAAAAAAAAAATTGCGAAAACATTTGCCTAAAATAATGGTGCAAAAGTCCGCACACTGTGTAAAAAAACAGGAATGTTCCACCAAAGAATCTTGAGAAAAGTGTCATAATGGACCAGGAACCTCCACAAGATGGTCAAACATGCAGGTTTATCAAATACATATGACCCTCTAATATGAAGAAGGCATGAACAGCATATGGTACAAGAATAAATAAATCTTCCTTTCCAGCCACCAGCCAGGTCAGAAGAAAATATAAGAGCAGGCACTCCACTTGGTGTAAAATCCCACAAAAGCTTTACTCTAAATAGATATTGCACTTACAAGAATCACAGGATGATTATGCATTAAAAAAACAATTCTTGCTGGCAGATAAACAAACCCACAGGTCACTTCCAGTTGCGTGATGACGTCAACACGCAGCTCTGCCCTATGCATTTTGTCATACATGATGTCTTCTGTCACCTTCATGGGTGTATTTGACCTTGCGTTTACCTCTTCTTGACCTCCTCCTAAGCTGCATCAAGCTGCTTTTGCTTTTCTATTGACTTGTATGTGGAGAAAAGCAGTCATACCTTCACATACACAGGCCGCTAGAGCGATGCAATTATGACTTCATGACTCAAAGCTAAACTAAATTTGGCACAAATGTAAATAACTTAAATGGAGCATATTATAAAACAATACATAAGTAGTAAAACTGGATTTTAAAACATCTGTAGATCCAGAGCTAGAGAGGCAGTGGACGTCATAAGCACGTCATAACTTTTTTTGTAAAAGTAGATATCATCATCAGCTTCTTTACCTCTTGCGCCTTTTTAATGTGGTGAAAAAAACAACTGACCTAAATGCCTGGGTTGGCTTTTATGGGAACAGTTGGCATTTGTATATAAATGTAATTTGCCGACTTACTTGGATCTTTTGATTGTTTGAAAATGCAGTTTTGCAATTTTCATAGATTTTATACAGTCCTAATAAATTGCCCAAGTTTGGGAAAGGTTTACTCCAGGGGTCTCCAAACTTTCTAAGCAAAGGGCCAGTTTACTGTCCTTCAGACTTTAGGGGGGCCGGACTGTAGCCAGTAGGAGTAGAAAAGCCCTGGCATTAGTGCCCCATCATCAATTTTAATAGGAGGAATAGTGCCCTATTGTTATCAGTGAGCAGAATAGTGCTCTATTGTTGATATCAATGAGTAGTATAATGCCCCATTGATGGTGCCAGTAGAGAGAATGGTGCTCAATCACTCGTGACAGTTGGTGGAATAGTGCCCCAAGGGCCAAGCTAAGGGCCACATCTGGCCCCCGGGCCGGAGTTTGGAGACCACTGGTTTACTCTATAGCAGGGGTGTCTAACTCTATTTCATTGTGGGCCGCATTAGCATTATGTTTGCCCTTAAAGGGCCAGTTGTATCTGTAAGACTAGATGTTCAGAGCACCCCACTTTCCCCTTACATCAGATGTCAAGAGACCCCCAACAATAGAACTTAAGAGTCTCCCACCCTCCCTTACATCACAGAACACCCCCCCACCTTACCTTTGTGCTGCTGCAGGAAGTGCAGGGTGTGCAGGAGGACCAGAGGATGGCTGGAGTCAGCTGCCGGAGTCTCCTGAATGCTGAGATCAGGGGAGGTGGAGAAGAGGGGGTGCTGCGGGTGCACAGAGAGACATGGGGTCTGTAGGAGGAGCTCCTTCCTGAGACAGGAAAGGGGGGCAGGGACATGCCTCTCTGCTGCTGCACAGAAAAGTGTAGAATCTGGCAGAGGAGTTCTGTTTTCGAGAGGAACAGAACAGAGAGTGCTGCCAACTTGGGAGACAAGGTGGAGACAGAGATGAGGGGGGTGCCGCAGCTGCAGGAGAGGTGTGAGAACCCCCTTGGAATAATCTGGCAGGCTAGATTTGCTCCATGGGCCTTGTGTTTGTCACATGTGCTCTATAGCCTGTTGGATAAAAATATGGAAACAATACATATTTTGCATGTGTGAAAGTGACGAAATGTTTCGTGTTGAAAGCGGAAGTGACGTAACATTCTTTTGCTTCTGCTGTGTGATGAGACACCTAGTTAACAAAGTGGGAAGCAACACTTTTGTCATTCACGGTGTGCGCTGCTAGCAATACAGAGTCATGTCAGAGCTTACTGAGCTTCAAAGAGGGCAGATGGTTGGTGCTGCTTAGCTAGTGCCTCTGTCACTGAAGTTGACAATTTATTTGTTGCAAGGTACAGTATCAAAAATTATGACGGCATATACAGTTTCTGGGAAAACGTCGTCTGATGAGCAAAAGTGGTCAACTGATCGAAAGAGACAAAAGAGTATTGCGCAGGATTGTGACCAGAATTTTTGCATGAAGTGGTATCAGATTCCTTTATCCACCACCCAAGACTTATATTTGTCAATTCCCAGGAGAATTTAGGCTGTTTTGGATGCCAAAGGCGGTCCAACACCATATTAGGTAACGGTTTTGTTCTTTTACCATATTTGTTTCTATAATTTTGTCCAAGCTTTTGAAAGCAAGTTTTAGGAGCGTCATCTTTTTCCAACAAATTTAACCACCTTCAAGCAGCTCTTAAAACCCCAATTGAACTTTGAAGAGTAACTCCACTAATGTTGAGAAAACAAAATCCCCCCTGGATGATCTATGTACATTGCAAGGATATCGCGGGAGCGCAGAACAAGGTAAGTGATCGAGGGATCGTGGAGCAGCACCGCATGGTAAGCCCGAGTGTAGCTCGGGGTTACCGCTTGTGGTACTGAAACTTTACCCCGAGCTACACTCGGGAATACCGCCAGGGGGGTTAAGTTCGAATTGACACAAGTAACCACAGATTTTACACATTCCAATTCTGTTTATGATGTGTAATCAAGCCATATTGAAGTTTGCTATAAACCTCTTACTACTGTACTTCAACCCAGGTGTGAATGTACTCTCTGGTGGTGATTTATTTCAGTTCCTAGTGTACTGTGGTGTCAGCAGGTGTTGGGCTTTCAGAGTTGGGTCCAGAGACACAGGGAAACCGAAAACAATTCAGCAACTCCTAAGGGGCTAGTGATACAGTCGTTATCTAAGGCATGCTGGCGGAGAACAGAATTTTCTACTTTGGATGTGACTGTTTTCTAAAGAAAATGAGCTGTAAGTCTTTGCACTCCTTTTGTTTTGAAGCACATGGAATATATTTTGCTGATTTAAACAGTGCTTTTGGCTTTAAGAATCTTTTAGCCTCAGTCTATGAGTGTTGAAAACATATAATACATATCTTAATTAAAGTGCTAGCTGTGGCTTTTGGAAAACTTTTGGAAGTCTTTGGAAGAGGCTAGCAAGGTTTCTATGGATGACTGTGCACTTTTTTTTAGGTGTGTGTACCATCCATTGGTTGGACAGATATAAATACCATGTGTCCCACATATACAGCAATTGTGGAGTCAAGGGCAACAACTTGGGAGTATCATGCAGCAAAAACTAAACTTGCTTGCAAGCAGGCCCGGACTGGCCACAGGGCCCACTAGGCATTTGCCCGGTGGGCCAGGGTGGCCTGGATAGGAGGGGTGGCGGGGGCAGAATATAGAGGATTGGAACCATCCATTTTCCTCCTTCCACAACTGAATTCCCACTTCTCCTCCTCTCCCTCCTGCAAGCATTCAGCTGCTGCAGAAGAGAAATGGACAAACTGTTTTCTCTATATGCCGCCCCACCACCCCTCCTATCCATTTTCTTTCTGCTGCCCTTAGGCCCTTGTTCTTTCTTCTGGTCTCTCTGTGCTCCCTCCAGGCCCTTCCTCCTCCCCTGCGGTGCTGCCGGGCTCCCCCCTTTCCTCTCCTGCCATCTACTGTGAGGAATCTGTCAGGATGGATATTGGGGAAGGGATCTTTTAAATATGAAATTTACCTGCCCCTTCCCTAGTTGAATGTACAGTCAGTGATTGGTACCAGTCACTGACTTTGTCCATTCATAACTGAGGCATAGTAAACTGTGTTTACTATACTTCAGTTAATTTTATGAATGAACAGGAAGCTCTTTGCAGAGCTATTCCTGTCCAGGGGCGGACTGACCATTTGGAAACTCGGGTACTGCCCGAGGGCCCGGGGTCAGTAGGGGGCCCCATGAGATGCCCCTGTTACCTTTTTCATAGGCTTTTTTGAGTTTGGGCAAGGACACAGGGGCCCCATGATCCCCTATTGCCGGGGGGCCCCATGAGTTGTCAGTCCGCCCCTGTTCCTGTCCGTTCACTCTGTGCTGCTGAGGCTGCATAGAGGAGGATTAAGGGCTGTGTCCTCAATCTCCTTTCTTCGTCTCAAAGATGAGATGTCAGGGGTCTGTTCAGACCCCTGATATCTCACCAAAGCTCCCAAACAGGGCTCCTAAAATAAAATTAATAATTAAAATAATACTAAAATAAAATAAAATACTAGTGACACCAGTGGCGGATCTACCAGGGTTGCAAAGGTTGCACTTGCTACCAGGCCCTGGCGTTCTGCCACCGGGCTCCAAGAGAAGGGCCCCCAGGCTTGCGGCTGCTAAGTCTAAAATGCTTGGCCTATTTTTTTTCCCAGTATGGGGCTGCTTGCAGGGGTCCCAAACATTCCTTAGAGAAGTGGTTCTTCAGCTTGGGGGAGCAGTTACATTGGCCAGGGATTTAAAATTGCGGTCCACAAATGTTGTTTCTTTATTGGGAGTGCAGAATTAGGATTTTGTTTTGCAGCATGCTATGCTGAGGGAGGAACAACAATCGTCAGCAGGGGTGCTTTTACTGTGGGGGCAACAGAATTATTATTTATTCACGTTAAAAACAGAAGTGCTGTTTTGTGCAAATAGTGCTCTTATGTAAATCATCTTGGTTAGTTACTTTTCTCAGCTTCAAAAGCAAATGCATTCATATGTTCATTTTCCCTTAGAGATGAAAGATCTGCCTGGAGTTTTTAGCAAGGTCACTAAACAGACCAAAAAAGGTTAGAAACCTCACTGTCAGAATTTACAGTTGTGACCAAAATTATTCAACCCCCAATGCTGTAAAGGGGTTTAGGGACTATAGTGTACATTTGGAATTGTATTCAGAATCAAATCCTACAAGGACGTTGTAACTACCCAAATGCAACTAAAATGACATCAATTGTTTATGTAATACAGTAGTAAATGGTTCTTATGTGGTTTCTTCATTGCCACAATTATTCAACCCCTTAAAGACTACCACTCTGAAGAACAGAGGTTCATACAGGTGCTTTCCATCAGGTATTGAAAACACCTGTGGATGTCACCGAGCAGCAATCAAGCATAATAAGCACCAATTAGGCAGCTTTAAAATGACTGTGATACTCAGCTCCTTCTAGACATTTACTGGTGTGGTTACAAACATGGTGAAGGCAAGAGAATGGTCCAGGAAGACAAGAGAAGAGGTGATTTCTCTTCACAGGAAGGGCAATGGCTATAAGAAGATTGCAAAGATGTTAAACATACCAAGAGACACCTTAGGAAGCATCATTCGCAAATTCAAGGCAAAGGGCACTGTTGAAACGCTACCTGGTCGTGGCAGAAAGAAGATGCTGACTTCGACTGCTGTGCGCTACCTGAAGCGTAGAGTGGAGAGAAGTCCCCGTGTGACTGCTGAGGAACTGAGAAAAGATTTGTCAGATGTGGGTACAGAAGTTTCAGCCCAGACAATAAGACGCACACTGCGTAATGAAGGCCTCCGTGCCAGAACTCCCAGGCGTACCCCCTTGCTGTCTCCAAAGAATAAGAAGAGTCGACTGCAGTATGCCAAAAGCCATGTGGACAAACCACAAAAGTTGTGGGATAGTGTTCTGTGGACTGATGAAACAAAATTAGAACTGTTTGGGCCCATGGATCAACGCTATGTTTGGAGGAGGAAGAACAAGGCCTATGATGAAAAGAACACCTTGCCTACTGTGAAGCATGGTGGAGGGTCAATCATGCTTTGGGGCTGTTTTGCTTCTGCAGGTACAGGGAAGCTTCAGCGTGTGCAAGGTACCATGAATTCTCTTCAGTACCAGGAGATATTGGATGGAAACGTGATGCAGTCCGTCACACACCTGAGGCTTGGGAGACGTTGGACCTTTCAACAGGACAATGATCCCAAGCATACCTCCAAGTCCACTAGAGCATGGTTGCAGAGGAAAGGCTGGAACATTTTGGAGTGGCCATCGCAGTCACCAGACTTAAATCCGATTGAGAACCTCTGGTGGGACTTAAAGAAAGCAGTTGCAGTGCGCAAGCCTAAGAATGTGACTGAACTGGAGGCCTTTGCCCATGAAGAATGGGCGAAGATACCCGTAGATCGCTGCAAGACACTTGTGTCAAGCTATGCTTCACGTTTAAAAGCTGTTATAACTGTAAAAGGATGCTGTACTAAGTACTAAGATTGAATGTCACTTGGGGGTTGAATAAAACTGATAATGCTGTGAGCACAGAAAAGACATTTGTGGTTATTTCATTATAACTGTTATGTTATATTTGTCTGACCTACAAGTGCCTCTTTAATGTAAATGTAAGCAAGATGACTGAATGATCAAAAGCAATGTCAAACTGGCCAAAACACTCAATTTCAGTGGGGGTTGAATAATTTTGGTCACAACTGTAGCTACACAGACTGCTATTGGCAGGCATTCACGTGATATATGTTATTTAACTATTGTTGCAATTCTGTCAAGCACCGTGAAAGAGGAGTGTCAAAATCCCCGAAACACAATAGACTTTTTTCCATCAGTTATTTATTAAAATATTGCTTAGGACTCTATAACCATTGATGTGGTACTTCTTTGATTCTTGCATGGTTAGAATTTGGTGCTGAGAGTGAGGATTTAATACGTCTGGTGCTATTCTTGCTTTAGCTCCTAAGTTATGGTAATTGGTGGCCTCTGGTTAGTAGGTTTCCATGCTTGCTCCAGTATTACAGTTTTTTAATTATCTCCCCTACTACAGTTGACCTGCTTCACCTATTCAGTGGTACTTCTAAAGTTCCTTTTATGTTACCAGAATGCTTCAGGAATTTACTGGAATTTTCATCAATACATGGTGGTGCTTGTGTAAAGAACAATAGGGAGCATGATGTATTGGTGTATTGTTAAACTATGACAGATTTTGAGATGACTAAATGTCAGATTTATAACCACGAGGATAACTAATTCATATCAATTTTGCCTTAATTTACCAGAGTTCTCCAGATGTTTGAGGTCCATCTACCTCAGTGATCATTGGTGTTTTGATGATTGCTCTAATAAGGTGTAGCACCCTCCTACTTAGTGTAGGTTGTTAGGTAAATTAGTCTAGCTCCTCTGTAGTTAGTGGAGTAGGAGTTGAATGCTCTAGCCTGTTCAGATAGCTGAATACTCCCCCTTGTATTCTAGAATTATAGTGGGTGGAAGAATAGGGGAAACAGCTTGAATATTTATGGGGATCTGGATAATCCCTGGGGAGGTGTGCCCAGCAGGTTGCTGGAGAGGTCTAGAGCAGGGGCTGTTGGATCCTGCGTCCAGTCCTGCCAGAGGAGTCCCCTGTGCTAGGTCTCTGCCCCTGAGGCAGGATTGTTGGAAGTGCCATTTAGGAGTCATTGAGGTCCCAGCTGGAGGTCTATTCAGAACGTCTGGTCATGAAGTTGGCTTGGGTCTGGAGAGCTAACTGGAGAGTACCAGGAGGAAGTTGAGAGAAGAGTGTCCAGCTGTCTTATTGTATTGTAAGTCTGCACCTTCCTCACTGAAAAGTGCCTGGTGGATATCAGAAGGAGGCAGCCCATGATCTGGCCACATTGTGAGTAAAAAAATCAAAGTGAAGGGCCTTAGTGTAGCTCTCAGTGCTTTGGAAGAAGTCATGGTCACCCATTAGAAGTAGAGAGTTGTGTAGGACTTTTTTTTATGAAGCGCAGTATGAGAGGAAATAGTCATCAAAGAATTCAATTCAGCAGCTCATTCAGTGGTGCCTTCATGGACTTGATTGTCTTGATTTTCATAGAATGAACATTCTAATTTCTTTGACAAGTGCATACACATAATACTAGCAATGATTTTTCTCAGCAGCGAGTGATTCAACATTTTTAAATTGGTTTGAGGCCACCATCCCCCCCTCCTAGATTGTAAGCTTGAAAGAGCAGGGCCCTCGATCCCCTCATGTTTTGCATTGTATTGCTATTGTTCTGTCACATGTTTTGTCCCCCTTTGTAATGTACAGCGCTGAGCGAACCATTGGCGCTATATAAATACTGTATAATAATAATAATAATTAAATTCAACAAAAATGTTTATCCTTTTTCATGTTGTGGAAACCAGCATTAGCTCCATCCTTTTTAGACATGAACCATCTTTTATCTTTTAACTTAATTGCTCATCAAGGGAGGCCTCCTACAGCCACCTGTAGGAGACCACTCCATTGATATTCCTGGGAATCCATCCTGAAAAACTTACTGTCCTCTCTTGATAGAGATACTTCTGTACAGCTGCTTCACTCCTTGCTTCTGGCCCCCAATGGGTATTCACACCCACACACAGATTCTCTAATTGCACTGCTAGATGCAGAAGACAAAGACACTTAGGGTAGATTTATAAAACTGGGGAGTGCAAAGTCTGGTGCAGCACTGCAAAGACACCAGTCAGCCCCCAGGTTTTTTTGTCAAAGCAATTGAACATGTTATAGTTAGAAGCTGATTGGCTGCCATGCACAGATTTTTTGCACTCTCCAATTTTAGTAAATCAACCCTTTATCGTCATGCTGAAAAGCTTTACCCAAATCTTCTCAAAGTAGAAAGTAACATTTAAAAGCAATGTTACTCAACTTTGGTTGACTTATCTGTTAGTCTATTTAGCAGTCCCTGTCCACAAGAGTTTATTTAAGCATCCCCAAAGAAAAGCGAAATCCTGGTGGAGCAAGGTCCCTATCCCTAACACATGACATCAACCCCACTCAAGACAAAGGAACTCTGTAGATTGATCACCTGGCCTGGCCTGGGTCTTTTAAGCATGGTGAACAAATTACTTTATTGATGGCCTCCAAAAAATTACATTTTCATGCATCAACCAGTGTAATTTACATATTTAATAATAGTTTAATACAAATATTTAATAATAACCTTCATTGTTATTTATGGAAACTCCATATTTTACAGATCCCTAATAGGACAGTCTAGTGGCGTTTGATTCTGTTTTCCTACAGCTGGGGGTAGAAAGACAGAGAGTAGATACATAATTAACAACAGGCTAGAGCAGAAGCCAGTGGAAAAGGTTCAGAATCCGAGGAAAACAGGTCCAGGAGTAAAGAAATACACTGTCCGGTTGGTTGAAGATGGATAGACCACATCGAGGTGCTGGGACAAAAAGCTTCTGCTCAATCCCAAAGCCACAAGTGGTGTAGTTGGAATTTTGTAGTTGGGTCACTACCAACATATAGGTATAAGGGTTGCCTAGTTGGAAGACTGTAAGACGTGAACAGCACTGACCAGACTGAATTTGAAGCAAGACTGGGAACAAAACAAGGGGTGTAATGTATGAAGACCTGTCACGTACCTGGTGGGGGAGCCTGAAGTGGAGATGAAGGTGTACTCTTACACCTCCTGCTCGGTGCCCCTGATAGAGCAAACAGAAGGCACAAGAGCCAGGACAGGTGGGTAGTCCAGACGACCAGGTTGCAGGTCAGCGGAGTATGCAGGTGGGTTGTTGATGCTGGTTAGCTGAGGACGCAAGTAGGCTGCGGGTGCAGGTGAGCTGAGGATGCAGGTAGGTTGTGGATGCAGGTGAACAGAGGAGGCAGATCAGCAGCTGGTAGATTCTAGCAGCAGAGCGACAGGAACTCGGCAACTGCAGATGGTTAGTAGCAAGTGATAGTCACAGGCCGGAGAAGTAGCAGAGTCAGACAAGCTGGGTCAGGATCTATCTGGAGGATCAAGTACAGGATCAAGATACAACAGATAGCAGATAATGAAACGTGGTAGACCAGAATGCAAGGACTCCTAGTACAGTTGTGGTTTAAATAGCCCGCCTGGCACCATGTACGCGCACGCATGCGCATGGAATACGAGCACAGCTATTGGGCAATTGGTATTGGCGCATAAATGTACGCCTGGGCATTCTTTATCTTCCCTGACAAGACCAGGATCCTAAAGCCATGGCAAAGGATGAACAGAGAAGGGTATAATTATTGAGCAAGCTGCTGGGTGATCAGAGTAGAGGCAAATTCATAATAGTAAGAACAATAATTAGTAATATTAATTCTACTACTGCTACTTCTATTGCTACTACCACAACTGTTGCTACTATCACTACTACTACTAGCATAATCAATGTTGCCACGCAAAGAAATAGGCATACAAGCAATGTTCTTAGCTAGGTCATATGAAGTGGAGAATTGACTCCTCGAGAAAGACCCAGATAGGTCTAAATGTGTAGTTGCTTGATTGGGGGGGAAGTGCACATATAATCGTTTACTGGCAGAAGCAATTCTAGTCCTCAGATGTCTACTACATTAAACTCAGCTACGTACAGTGCCTTTTTAACTGTTTGCTTTGCGTGGCAACATTGCGTGGCACATGTTCGAAATATGGAGATATCTGCTGTGCTTCATTCTGATCATTTACTGTAAATGGATTGAGTTTATATCAGTCTAATTGTGCTCTACTCCTTAGTTATCCAAGTCAATGCATTTATATTGTTGTGTGTGTTTGAGTTGCTATTAAAGATGGATTTCTGTCAGAGTTTTATTTCTGTCAGATAATGCACCACTTTGCCCAGAAAATTGTTGCAATTACAAATGTTTAGGCATTCTCATGTTTACTTCTTTTTTTTCGTATTGGTATGACACTAAAAAGTGGAGAAACAAAAAGCCAAATCTGACACATTCCACGCAAAACCCCAAAAATGGACTGGACAAAATTATTGGCACCCTCAATTTAATATTTGTTAGCACACCCATTGGAAAAAATAACTGAAATCAATGGCTTCCTGTAACCATCAATGAGTTTCTTCCACCTCTCTACCAGAGTTTTGGAGCGCTCTTCTTTCCCCACCTGCTCCAGGTCTCTCAGATTGGAAGGGTTCCTTTTCCCAACTGCTGTTTTGAGATCTCTCCACAAGTGCTCTATGGGATTGAGATCTGGACTCATTGCTGGCCAGTTCATTCCTCTCCAGCGTTTTGTCTGAAACCATTTCTGGGGGCTTTTTGACATGTGCTTTGGGTCATTGTCCTACAGTAAGACCCATGACTTCTGACGCAGACCCAACGTTCTGACACTGGGCCCTACATTGCACCCCAGAATTCTTTGGTAGTCTTCAGATTTCATAATGTCATGCACAAGGTAAAGACATCCAGTGCCTGAAGCAACAAAGCAACCCTAAACATCAGTGAACCTCCACCACTGTAGGGACTGTATTCTTTCCTTTAAAGGCCTCATTGCTTTTTCTGAAAACAGTAGAATGATGGGCTTTACTAAAAAAACTGTAATTTTGTTTTGTCTGTCCACAGCACATTCTCCCAAAAGAATTTTGGCTTCCTCAGTTAAATTTTGGCAAACTCCAATCTGGCTTTTTGGTTTCTGTGTCAGCAGTGGGGTCCTCCTGGGTCTCCTACCATAAAGTCCCTTTTCATTCAGATGGCGACGTATAGTGTGAACTGACACAGGTGCACCCTGTGCCTGAAGGTCAGCTTGAATTTGTCTGGAAGTTGATAGAGGTTCTTTATCCACCATTCGAACAATCCTTCATTGCAATCTGCTCAATTTTTCTCTTTCCTCCATGTCCAGTGAGATTATCTACAGTGCCATGGGCTGTAAACCTCTTGACAATGTTGCCCACAGTGGACACAGAAACATTAAGATTTCTGGAAACTGACTTTTAAGCTTGAGATTATCCATGCTTTTTCACAATTTTTGTTCTTGGACAATTCTTTGCTGCTCTTTCTCTTCTCCATGCTCCATGTGGCACACAAAGACACACAACAGAAAGGTTGAGTCAATTTTTCACCATTTTAACTGGTTGCCGGTGTGATCTCTATATTGTCAGCACCTCTTAATGGATACAGGTGAGTTTAATTACAAATTACAGGAGCATCACAAACTTGGAATGCAATTATTTCTTTTAATTTTGATAGGTGCCAATAATTTTGTCCAGTCCATTTTGGGGGTTTTGAGTGGAATGTGTCAGATTTGGCTTTTTGTTTCTTCATTTAACGACTTGCCCTCCTGAGGATTTACCCCCCTTAATGACCAGGCCTCTTTTTGCTACTCGGTGCTGCACTAATTCAACTGATAATTGCGCGGTCATGCAATGCTGCTTCCAAACGAAATTTACGTCCTTTTTTTCACACAAATTGAGCTTTCTTTCGGTGGTATTTGATCACCTGTGCGCTTTTTATTTTTCACACTATAAACAAAAAAAAACAAAAATTTTGAAGAAAAACAATATTTTTTACTTTCAGCTATAAAAAAATATATAGTAAACTCAAAGTTAGTTATAAATTTAGGCCAAAATGTATTCTGCTCCATGTTATTGGTAAAAAAATCCCAATAAGTGTATATTGATTGCTTTGTGTCAAAGTTATAGCGTCTACAAACTATGGTATAAATACTGCAATTTACGCCATTTTTTGCTATACAGCGCTGCGCTAGTTTAACGGACAATTGCGCGGTCATGCAATACGGTACATAAATGAAATTTACATCCTTTTTTCCCACAAATTGAGCTTTCTTTTGGTGGTATTTGATCGCCTGTGCAGTTTTTATTTTTGCGCTACAAACAAAAAAGGCTGACTTACTATAAAACATGTCCAGTAAAAAAAAATTTAAAAATCAAATTTAGTCATAAATTTCTGCCAAAATGTATTCTGCGACATGTCTTTGCTAAAAAAAAACCCAATACGTGTAAATTAATTGGTTTACGTGAAAGTTATAGCGTTTATAAATGGCGGGAAAGATACTGGGATATTTAAAATTTTTTTATACTAATAATGGCGGCGATCAGTGACTTATGGCGGGACTGCGGCGGACATTCTGACACTGGGGGGAAACTGACTTGGGGTCACTGACATCCCCAGTGACACCAATACAGTGATCAGTGCAAAAAAAAAACCACTGACACTGTACTAATGGCACTGGGGAGGAAGGGATAAATTTATTATTCAGGGAAAGAGTTAACTGTGTGAGGGGGAGTGTTTTACTAGGGGGCGGGGGTGTGTACTGCAGGGAACACCGCTGATCGGGAGAGATAAACTCTTCTGTCCCGATCAGCGTGTCCTGGAGCTGTCAGGGAACTGACAGAAAGCACAGCTACTGCAGCCCTGCTCTCTGTCACTGATTGCCGCTAATCACCGGGACATAGCCGGTATCAACCAGCTGTGACCCGGCGACTGACATCCACGGCCGTGATCGGTGGGACAGGTAGGGCAGCGGCATGCCTCGTGCGCCCTACCTGTTTTAAAAGCACACGTTTTAAAACGTGGTTTTGCCCAGCCGTGCCGCCCTGCCACCGTATTTCTACAGTGACTGGGCGGCATGTGGTTAATTGTGTCATACCAATACAAACAAAAGAAATAGACATGAGAATGCTGAAACATTTGTAATGTAACAATTTTCTGGGTGAAGTGGTGCATTATCTGCCAGAAATGCAGGGGGGACAATATTTTTGGCCATGACTGTATGTGAAGTATAAGATTATTCTTGGAGCATGCATCGCCAAATAATTGTGTGTGGAGCTGTATACCTGTGTCTTGCTGCTAGTACTAATATATTGCTACTATTACTAGTGTTGCTAGTATAGTACTGTTAGTAGTGCTGCTACTTCTATTGCTACTGCTAGAACTAGTGCTGCTAATAATGATGCTTCTACTTCTACTAATGCTATTAATACTACTACTACTGCAACTATTACAAGTGCTGATACTACTGCTACCATTGCTACTACAAATACAGATATTATTGCTACATTTCTACTACTACTACTACCATTACTAGTCCTACTGTTGCTACTAAAACCACTATTACCAGTTCAACGACCACCTCAACCACCATTACCACTACCATGAATAATAATAATAACAATAATACTATTAATCTGACTACCATAAATATTATTACCACTGCTACTACTAGTACAACTACAGTTGCTACTACTGCAATG
Source organism: Staurois parvus (assembly GCF_062004578.1). NCBI lineage: Eukaryota > Metazoa > Chordata > Amphibia > Anura > Ranidae > Staurois > Staurois parvus. The sequence goes on along the minus strand of NW_028318185.1, from coordinate 2,376,095 downwards.
ACTGGTGCTACTGCCACAAATAGTGCTATTACTACTTCTACTATAGCTACTAAAGCTGCTTTTACTAGTGCTACTGATACTAATGCTACTACTACCACTACTCCTATTATTGCTACTACTACTACATTTTTAATGTCACTAATACTACTACTATTCATAGTTCTACTGTTACTACTAAAACTACAGTTGCAAGAAAAAGTATGTGAACCCCTTGGGATTACGTGGAGTTTTGCATGAATTGGGCATAAAATGTGCTCTGAACATAATCTAAGTCACAAAAATAGAAGAACACAGTCTGCTGAACATAATACTACACAAACATTAGATGTTGCCATGGTTTAATTGCACATAACATGTAAACATTCACAGTGCAGGGAGGAAAAAGTATGTGAGGCCCTAGCTTAATGACTTCTCCCAGAGCTAATTGGAGCCAGGAGTGAGCCAACCTTGACTCCAATCAGTGTGATGATATTGGATGTGTTGCTGACAGCTGTCCTGCCCTTAAAAAACACACACCTGTTTTGGGTTTACTGGTTTCAAGAAGCACTGTCTGATGTGAACCATGCCTTGCAGAAAAGAGCTCTCAGAAGACCTACGATCAAGAATTGTTGACTTGCATGAAGCTGGAAAGGGTTACAAAAGTATCTCCAAAAGCCTTGATGTTCATGTGTCCACGGTAAGACAGACTGTCTACAAATGGAGAAAGTTTAGCACTGTTGCTACTCTCCCTAGGCGTGGTCGTCCTGTAAAAATGACTGCAAGAGCACAGCGCAGAATGCTGCATGAGGTAAAGAAGAATCCCAGAGTGTCAGCTAAAGACCTACAGAAATCTCTGGCACATGCTAACATTTTTGTTGACACATCTACAATAAGGAAAACATTAAACAAGAATGGAGTACATGGGAGGACACCACGGAGGAAGCCATTGCTGTCCAAAAAGAATATTGCAGCACGTTTGAAGTTTGCAAAAGAGCACCTGGAAGTTCCACAGCACTACTGGCAAAATATACTGTGGACAGATGAAACCAAGATTGAGTTGTTTGGGAAGAACACACAACACTATGTGTGGAGAAAAAAAGGCACAGCACACCAACATCAAAACCTCATCCCCACTGTAAAACATGGCGGAGGGAGCATCATGGTTTGGGGCTGCTTTGCTGCCTCAGGGCCTGGACGGATTGTTGTCATTGATGAGAAAATGAATTCCAGAGTTTATCAAGACATTTTGCAGGAAAACGTACGACCATCTGTCCGCCAACTGAAGCTCCGCAGAGGATGGGTGATGCAACAGGACAATGACACAAAGCATACAAGTAATTCAACAAAACAATGGCTGCAACAGCACAGAATACGCCTTCTGGATTGGCCCAGTCAGAGTCCTGTCCTCAACCCGATTGCAATGCTGTGGCATGACCTTAAGAGAGCGATTCACACCAGACATCCCAAGAATATTGCTACACTGAAACAGTTTTGTGAAGAGGAGTGGTCCAAAATGACTCCAGATCGTTGTGCAGGTCTGATCTGCAACTACAGGAAACGTTTGGTTGAGGTTATTGCTGCCAAAGGAGGGTCAACCAGTTATTAAGTCCAAAGGTTCACATACTTTTTCCTCCCTGCACTGTGAATGTTTACATGTTATGTGCAATTAAACCACGGCAACATCTAATGTTTGTGTAGCATTATGTTCAGCAGACTGTATTCTTCTATTGCTGTGACTTAGATGACGTTCAGAGCACATTTTATGCCCAATTCATGCAAAACTCCACGTAATCCCAAGGGGTTCACATACTTTTTCTTGCAACTGTACTACTGCTACAGCAATGGCTGGTGCTACTACAACAAACAGTACTATTACCGCTACCACTATTGCTACTATAGCTACTAATACTTTTACTAGTGCTACTGATACAAATGTTACTACTACTACCACCACCTACAACTACTACTAACTGATAATAATGCTGTTACTCTGACTACCACTAATATTATTACCATTGTCAACTGCCACTGATACTATTACTACTGTTACTTCTACTACTACTACTATTACTACTACTACTGCTGCTACTACTCCTACTACTAATATTAATATTGTGCACAAGCATAACACATCTTTTTAAAGTGTTACTAAACCCACAACAGTACAATCAGTCTGTATATTCAGTAAATCATGCTTGTTATACTCACTGTGGAACCTAAGGGGTTAAGCCTCTGCATTGTGTATAAAAGCTGTTTGATCCTGTCTTCTCTGATCCTTCCCTTCATCTACGTTCCCGAATCCATCTGCTGATAGTACAGAGCTGTAAGAGACACTCTGCACATGCTCAGTTTTGTGTGTATTGCTAGGGAGGTTTTTTTGGGGGAGAATGCATGTGATCAGCACTGGGCCAATCAGCACAGTCCAGACAGAGGATCAGGGGTCATGCAGCCTCATAGGATAGTCAGAGCAGAATGAAAACTCCTACAAGCTTTAACCTGTGCTCAGCTGGACACTGATAGAAGTCACAAGACTGCTAAATACTGCTGATGAGAAAATTAATTTAGCAGTTTATATTTAATAAAATAATTGCATTTCCATGTTGTGTGTACTGTGGGAGACCAGATATAGTGAATGCAGGATCCAGGGTTTAGTAACACTTTAATGCCTGTAATAAATAACATTTTACTGGAAAAAATGTTTTGTTATCAGCCTGATCCTGTTTTCTCTGCCTCTCCTCTTGTTCAAATGTCCATGTCTTATCTCCTGATAATATAGACTGAACCCATAACCACATGCACATGCTCAGTTTGGTGTGTATCGCTAGAGAGGTTTTTTTTTTTCTCTTGGGGGAGTGTATGTGATCAGCGCAGGGCCAATCAGCACTGTTCTGACAGAGGTCAGGGGTTCTGTGTCCTCCTACAAGCTTTAACATGGCTGAACACTGATAGAAGTCACAAGACTGCTCTAACTGCTGATGAGAAAAGGTATTTAGTAGTTTATATTTACTAAAGTAATTGTATTTCCATGTTCTATGTACTGTGGGAGACCAGATATAGTGAATGCAGGGTCCGGGGAGACCAGATATAGTGAATGCAGGGTTTGGGGAGACCAGATATAGTGAATGCGGGGTCCTGGGAGACCAGATATAGTGAATGCAAGGTCCGGGGAGATCAGATATAGTGAATGCAGGGACCGGGGAGGCCAGATATAGTGAATGCAGGGTCCGGGGAGACCGGATATAGTGAATGCAGAGTCCGGGGAGACCGGATATAGTGAATGCAGGGTCCGGGGAGACCGGATATAGTGAATGCAGGGTCCGGGGACATCGGATATAGTGAATGCAGGGTCCGGGGAGACCGGATATAGTGAATGCAGGGTCCGGGAAGACCGGATATAGTGAATGCAGGGTCCGGGGAGACCGGATATAGTGAATGCAGGGTCAGGGGAGACCGGATATAGTGAATGCAGGGTCCTGGGAGACCAGATATAGTGAATGCAGGGTCCGGGGTTTAGTAATACTTTAATATTTATCAGTCTTGCATCTTCTCATGAACTTATTATCATAGGTCACAATATGAAAAGACAAAGAACAAAGTGAACCTGTTATGTAGGGCTTGGGAGGTGGGCTAAGACAGGTCAAATGGTGGTCTAATTTATTTGTGTCGCACTGGATGAAAGGAGGCAGTGTATTTGATTGCCATGGAGAAGAAGATGTCTTGCTTTGAGCTAAAGGAAATTGATTCTGGTTAGAGATGACTGATGGCTTATCTTTCCACCAGAATGATGTAGTTAAAGAGAATCTTCAGTCAGCATTGGATACAAAGCCTTGTGACACACAAGGGGGGCTCAATACTGTGTTCAGTCCAGTCCAGTTCTTTTTGTTGATTATCTGGAAACCCATTTTACTCATCTATCTATGGTGCAGGAGGATTATTCGCCATCACACCTACTACATTTTTAAACCTGTTGGCATTTATCAATTCATTTACTAACTCCCTCCTTCAGTACACCTGCAGGTAAAATGCCAAAGAGGCACCTAGATTTGAGGACCACTGAGATATACCTGCTCATGTTCTTCAGATGTTTTGCCTTTTTTTTTTTCAAGCCTGTTACCCCTTTGCCAGGGGCAGACTGACAACTCATGGGGCCCCCCGGGCAATAGGGGATCATGGGGCCCCTGTGTCCTTGCCCAAACTCAAAAAAGCCTATGAAAAAGGTACCAGGGGCATCTCATGGGACCCCCTACTGACCCCGGGCCCTCCGGCAGGGCCCGAGTTTCCAAATGGTCAGGTGCACAGGTGTGGGCAGGGCGCCTAGGGGGGCACCCGGATTTGAACTGAGGACTGATTGATCTGCAAGTGTATCCTCTGGCACTGAGCTATATCCCCCATCTACCTAAGACATTTTGACCTTTTTTTTTAATCCTCCTTGGTGGCTTTTATAAACACTTGGCTTTCAGCACAAGTGTGGGCAAAACACTGAGGGGGGCACCCAAATTTGAACCAAGGACTTCACAATCTACAATTAGAAGCTCAGCCATTGAGCTATAGCCCCCCTTTTGTTTGCTAAACATTTTGACTTTTTTTTTAATTGTTTGATGGGCAAAATGAGAGGTACCTGAATTTTAAACTGAGGACCTCTTAATCTGTAGTCAAATGCTCTGGCACTGAGCTATAACCACTTGTGTCTTTAAAGCATTATTACTTTTTTTTTTTTTTTTTTTTTATAACCTGCATGTTAGCATTTAGAAAAACATTGGCTGCTTTCCAGCTTTCCCTTTTGGCACAAGTGTGGGAAAAGCACTGAGGGGGCATCTAGATTTGAACCAAGGACCACTGAGATATACTGTATATACCTGCTTGTGTTCTTCAAATGTTTTGATTTTTTTTTTTCAAACCAGTTGCCCTTTTGCGCAGGTGTGGGTGGGGTGCTTGGGTGGCACCTGGATTTGAACTGAGGACCTTTTGATCTGCAAATGTATGCTCTGGCAATGAGCTATATCTCCCCATATACTTTAGGCATTTTGACTTTTTTTAATCCTCTTTGATGGCATTTATAAACACTGACTTTTACAAACAGTTGGCCTCCAACACAATTGTGAGCTTGGTGCCGAGGGGGGCACCAGGATTTGAACCAAGGACCTCACGATCTACAGTTAAAAGTTCAGCCATTGGGCTATAGCTCCCCTTCCTTTTGTTTGCTAGACTTTTTTTTTTAAACTTGTTTGAAGGCAACGTGTTTGATGGGCAAAACGAGGGGCACCAACATTTGGACCAATGATCTGTAATCAAATGCTCTGGCGCTGAGCTATAAATACTTGCATCTTTCACACGTTTTAACTTTTTTTTTTTATAACCTGCGTGGCAGCCAGGGGTGGACTGACAACTCATGGGACCCCTGGGCAATAGGGGATCATGGGGCCCCTGTGTCCTTGCCCAAACTCAAAAAAGCCTATGAAAAAGGTACCATCTCATGGGGCCCCCTACTGAGCCCGGGCCCTCAGACAGTGCCCAAGTTTCCAAATGGTCAGTCCGCCCCTGGTGACAGCATTTAGAAACACATTGGCCGATTTCCAGCTTTTCCTTTTAGCACAAGTGTGGGAAAAACACTGATGTGACACCTAGATTTGAACCAAGGATCTCTTGATCTGCAGTTGAATACTCTGCCACTGAGCTATACCCCCTACACTTTTCAGGCTTTTTGACTTTGACTGTGTGATGGCATTTATAAACACATTCACAGTATAAACCACTCTGGTCGAGCGCCACCTGCAGTGGAGAAAGTAGACTGCACCTGCCTACAAGCAAACCATAGTACTCCTGGAAATCCTTTGCTATGTAATACATTTTTATTATACCACATTTTTTTAAAAAGCAAAGGAAAAATTATACCAAACTTTTACTTTCCTTTAAAGCCCAATTCCAGTTTAGACAAAGAAACACAAATATGGATCCCCTAGCAGACACACCCACTTAATAGATTCAATGCTTGTCCTTTCCAGTTTGAATGACGTCTAGAATCATTCAACCCACCAAGTGTTTTAAAGACCCCCCCCCCAACACCAACAACCTGGACTCATAGGAGAATGCTGCACTGAGTGCTACCATAGTGAACAATCTGCAGCATTTAGAATCCACCTGCTGCCAGAGGAAGAGGCGGGTGAAGAGGACTCATGATATTATAGAGAAAAACTGAATACACTTGGGAAATAGGTTTGTATTAAGATTTTTTTTAAAGTGGCAACTTAGCTTTTGGGCTTTAATGGTCCAATATCTACCAAAAACTGAAGTATCAGATTGGGATTGGACTGAACCACCTATAATATAACACCTATTTTACACACAGGGACCTCTGTGTTTTATCCGATGATCCAGTATGCCATGTTTTCCTGAGAATGCCCCCATGACCCTGGTCACCGGCTTCATGTGTTTTCTGCTGTTCCTCAACATTGGTAAGTTATACCTTACTTGTCAATTGGCAAGCTATTTGAATTATTCTTTACCTCTTTAGGATGATAAATACAATTTATTTAAAAGTTGGCTTGACGAAAAATTGCAATTATAGTATTTTAGTCATGTGGAGAGGGTGATGTTAAAGTTTAGTTTCAGCAAAGGGCCAGGTTTACCAACAGGCTCAGTAGACATGTGCCTAGGGTTGGCAGAGGCAAATATGTTTAATATTTTTAATATAAGATTATTTACATGTAAATATGATAGCTTAATATTAGGACAAGAAAAAACAAGAAATTCCCTGTGTAGTGTATATGACTGTTTTAGCAAAGGGTTGTTACATTGGACACCAGACGCTGGATGCCTAGAGGCTATAAAGAAAAAACAGCTATGCATAGAGCATTTGTCAAATAATACCAAATGTACTTATCACCAACTGAATTTATCCTACAGGGCCATGCCTAACAGGAAATAAACAGAGAGAAAAAAGGATCGCCATCTTGGGAACCACAGGTGACCCCATTGGGCTACATGATCTTTATTTACATTATCTATACATTTTGTTATAGCCACTATACAGCCAAACATTTGTGGATACCTGGCCTCTGCACCCGGGGTTTAAAGCCAAATGTATGTTGACATACTCCAAATTGAGTTCAAGCGTATCCAGTGAAGGGTACTGTTAATGATATATTTTAGATAATTGTGCACCCCAAACCTTTGGCAAGTTTGGAGAAGGCTCTTTTCTCTTCCAGTATGACTGATGCATAAACCTTGCTCAACCCTACCCTCAATCCTCTGAATGGAGGAACTGGAGCAAGCCAGGTCTTCTATGTAAAAAAAAGGTTTGATAAATTTGCTTTGGAGGAAATTTGGTGGCTGAACAGATCCCTGACCTCAACCCAACTGGGACTCAACCCTACTGGTAATTGAGTTAAGGTGTTTCCAGTGAAGGGCTCTGTTAATTTTAATGATAATTTTGCACCCGAAACATTTGGCAAGTTTGGGGAAGGCCCTTTTCTGTTCTAGTATGTCTGATGTCAGGTAGTGGTTTTCAATGCCAGGGTCTCTGCCGTGTCCATAGATTTAGCTTTGTAAAGACATGGTTTGATGAGTTTGGTGTGAAGGAACAGAGCCAAGAACTCAACCTTACTGCGACTCAACCCTACCCTCAATCCTCTGAATGGAGGAACTGGAGCAAGCCAGGTCTTCTCATTGAACACAGTAACCGGCAGCAAAAATGCTCTTTTGGCTGAATAAGCATCAATTCCTAGAGACACATTCCACATTTTTGTAACAACCAATGTAGAAAAATGGCAGGTGTTAGAGTTGTGGGCAAAGGGGGGGCTCTATAATAATGAATGCCCCTACTTCTGGAATGGAATTTACAATAAGATCATATGGATGGGAAGATCAGGTGTCCACAAAATTTTACAATATGATGTGCACATATGAATGATGATCTTACAAACCTTTTCTTTCTTTCTTCTGTGCTGTGTCTCTGTAACTATAGTATGGTGTAAAATGCACCTGTAAAATATAGGCAATCGTGTTTAAAACACAAGTAGATTACATTATTACACAGCCAACAAATGCATTATCCAGCACACATCGTACCATTCAGCAAATAGAATTTGTCTATTCTTTTATAGATTCAAAGACAGTCTTAATTGTGTAAATCCTAAAATATATGTGGAAGCTGCATGGACTTGTCAGGGCAAATCTGTAACATGAAAAGGCAGAAACGAAAAGTCTCCTGCGCTCAAAAGTGATGTACTATAATGGAAACTTATCAGGTCCTTAATGTATCCAGTGTTAGCATAGACCTTGCTGTCTTCCAAGGGTCTGGGAAAAACCCAAGGAAATTGCTGTAAGAACAAGGGAGGGCGCACCAGTCTAGTGCATTACCGAAGATAATAGCTTTATTAAATCCAAAGTAGATAAATACTCACAAACAAGTGTTGTAAAAAAGCATATCAAAGTCCAAAGCAACTAATTCACTGGATCAACTGCCAATTTATTATTATAATTTTTTTAAGTTTTATTGTTGCTAGACAGTAGATTATTATATTATTATTATTATACAGGGTTTATATAGTGCCAACAGCTTGCTCAGCGCTTTACAATATAACGGGAGACAATACAGCAACAATACAGTTCAATACAAGAGGGATAGGAGGGCCCTGCTCCTTAGAGCTTACAATCTAAAATGAATACATACCATACATATTTTGTTACAATGCCAAAGCTTAAAAGCCATGTTACAGAAAATTAGCAATTAACACTCCTACGGATGAGAAGCATAACCAGAAGGTCGAGTATCTAGCTGCTCATCCCAATACAATAGAATACACAAATAGACACCCCCATAAGGAACTTTAATGCAGCAACCATAGTACATATACGCATAGAAACTTCTTTAAAAGGGATACATACTTTATTCCATAAACATCCTTATAAAAGATACATGTTTTTTAGGGATATTAACTCTGACAATGCTACAAATTACTTCCTTTACAGCATGAAAGGAACTATCAAAGAAAGGGAGACTACTCCACATATATTTAATAAAAGTACATTGACTCTGATAATACTACAAAATACTTAATTTAGATGTTAACCGCGCTCTAATATCCACAAAATAAATAAATCAAAAGTGCTATGTGCTTATAAATAAATAAAATATAAAAATAAATAGTGTATCATGATTGTAATTTTGTAAAAATAATTTAAATTGATATTAAACGTAGCTCATTGTACGGAATAATTCATATCATATTATTATACCTCAAAATGTGCAATACTTTGACATTGTGCAACTTTTCCTTAAGTGTGAAACATATGATTTGATAGAAAATTTAAAAAGTGGATAAAAAGTGATAAATCAAAATAAGAAATATATATATATATATATATATATATATATATATATATATATATATATATATAAATAATTAAAAAATTAATGAAAGAATTCATATATAGATAATAGATAAAACAGTCAAAAAGTCTCTAGATAAACGACAATTGTAGCCCACTATGCACAATGGATGTCCAGCTTGGATGGATAAACTCTCCTTCTATATGAAGATCTGATCTTTGCTGTGATGTTGCAAGCCTGTGTGGCTGCAGGACTGTGAGGGACACTCCCTTCTCTGATCCTAGGGGGAGGGGCAGTGACGTCATCGCGCAATTTAACAACGATATGGCGAATACTGAGGGTGTTGACACACACCGCTCGTTTGATTCAGCTATAAGCTGTGGGAGATTTGATACATATACAAAGTGATTTTGTTACTTTTAAAATGTGAGTGCAATAGAGAAGCACAATAAAAGGCTGTTTTACCCCTGGGATAAGGCACATTATTTTAAGTTCCTTTTCTTACATGTTATACACGAGGAGCACAGAGGCACAGGACTAGGGAGTGGATCAGAGAAGGGAGTGTCCCTCACATATGATATGAATTATTCCGTACAATGAGCTACGTTTAATATCAATTTAAATTCTTTTTACAAAATTACAATCATGATACACTATTTATTTTTATATTTTATTTATTTATAAGCACATAGCACTTTTGATTTATTTATTTTGTGGATATTAGAGCGCGGTTAACATCTAAATTAATTTCTTAAAAACGCACATCAGAGGAGAGTGGGCTCATTAACCAGCGATCTAGAATTTATATTTTCATAATATACCTCAGTGGCTCGCAAGTCAATTTGTTTGTACTACAAAATACTTCCTTCACAACATGAAAAAAACTCCCAAAAAAAGGGAGACTATCCAGACGCGTTTCGATTATTCCATTTTTGATCTTCTTCAGGAGTCATAGACACAGAAGAAATTTCTAAACAGACATACAAGAGTAAATGATAATATGTACATAAATAATAAATAAATAACATTAAAGTGATTGCCAGAATTATAATTACAAAAGGATTGAACAAGCATTAATCAGAGCAATTATAAGTGATATTCAGGATAGGACTACATATTCCAAGGCCTCAACGGCATGGACCAACCAAAAGAGCAAGAGTGGTCAGATATACATCCTGTGGTTGACAGCAACTGAGGAACACCGAATTACCCTCAATATTCCTCTATAAACATCATAGTAGATATAATGTAAATTAGATACAAGGCCAATTAAATAGGTCCAAATATTGATATCCTGATAAATCTATAAGGATCTATAAGATAAATCTATAAGTACTTATAGATATTGTGGTGAAGACATCACAGATCTCATAATTATGAGTTCTGTGATGTCTTCACCACAATAGCAATAAGTACTCCAGTCTTTTGTGCTCATCTACCATGTTCTCAAATGGTTAGTCTTGTTCTTATAGATTTATCAGTATATTAATATTTGGACCTATTTAATTGTCCTTGTATCTAATTTAAATGATATCTTCTATGATGTTTATACAGTAGAGGTATATTGAGGGTGATTAAGTGTTCCCCAGCTGCTGTCAACCATAGGATGTATATCTGACCACTCTTGCTCTTCTGGTTGGTCCATGCTGTTGAGGCCTTGGAATATGTAGTCCAATCCTGGATATAACTTATAAGTGCTCTGATTAATGCTTGTTCAATCCTTTTGTAAGTATAATTATGGCAATCAATTTAATCTTATTTACTTATTATTTATGTGCATCTTATCATTTACTCTTGTATGTCTATTTAGAAATTCCTTCTGTGTCTATACTCCCAAAGAAGATCAAAAATGGAATGATCGAAACGCGTCGGGGTAGTCTCCCTTTTGTTGTGAAGGAAGTAATTTGTAGCATTGACAGAGTTAATGTTCCTTAAAAAACATGTATCTTTTATAAGGATTTTTATGGAATAAAGTATGTATCCCTTTTAAAGAAGTTTCTATGCGTATATGTACTATGGTTGCTGCATTAAAGTCCCTTATGGGGGTGTCTATTTGCGTATTCTATTGTATTGGGATGAGCAGCTAGATACTCGACCTTCTGGTTATGCTTCTCATCCGTAGGAGTGTTAATTGCTTATTTTCTGTAACATGGCTTTTAAGCTTTGGCATTGTAACAAAATATGTAATTCCTTCTGAGTCTATGTCCCCCCGAAGAAGATCAAAAATGGAATGATTGAAAAGCGTTTGATTAGTCTCCCTTTTTTGGGGGAGTTTTTTTCTTGTTGTGAAGGAAGTATTTTGTAGTATTGTCAGAGTCAATGTCTTTTTTTAAAATATATATGGAGTCTCCCTTTCTTTGCGAGTTCCTTTCATGCTGTGAAGGAACTAATTTGTAGCATTGTCAGAGTTAATGTTCCTTAAAAAACATGTCTTTTATAGGATATTTATGGAACAAAGTATGTATCCCTTTTAAAGAAGTTTCTATGCGTATATGTACTATGGTTGCTGCATTATAGTCCCTTATGGGGGTGTCTATTTGCGTATTCTGTGGATGAGAAGCATATCATGAGGCATTGTTAGGTACTCAAAGAGGATCCCACAGCACAATAATGCATTTCAGCCCAGCAAACCATTTAGAAATTTTAAACCTCAACTAAACCAAGAAACAGTAAAAAAAAAAAAAAAAAAGATTGTATAGGAACAATACCGAGGTCCTCTGAGCATGTTTTCCTATCTAATGTTCTACAAAAGAACCCTTTCACTCCTGCCATCCCCTACCAGGTTGACTCAGTTATTTGTGTCCTCATTCAGAGTTGCTGAGGAGTCTTCCCAATGAAACCAAACCTTCGCAAATTTTTTTGGGTAACCACGAGCTTCATATGTCTTCCTATAGAATGGAAGAGTGGAGTTAACCAACCACTTCCACATTGCCAAAGTTATAGACTCATCATAAATCCATCTCCTAGTCTCATCGTAATCATTTATTATTAGGTGTTCCTTGAAACCTGAAAGTTTTTTTAAGGGTTCCTTCTTGTTAAAAAGTTTGAGAAAGGCTGGTCTAATGTTATATGTATTATTAGCACTAACCTGTGTGCCATAGCAGATGGATTATTCCACAGTATTCAGTGATCCTAAGAAGCAAAACATCACACAGGTAAGATAGGTGCAAACAACTCACCCATGTTTGCAAGTCCATGACCCATACATACCGTGCCATGGAATCTATTTGTACAGTACATTGCAGGATCCTTTTATCAGTAATAAATAAAATGAAGATGTTGTTTAAGTGCATTGAGTGAAAACAATGAGGGTTATTTAAGTACTTTTTCTATGTTGCAGAGATCCCAGCTGCCTCCGTTGACCTCTCTCAGTTCAACTTTACTGATCTGGTAAATGGAATGCTTAACCAGGCTCTTAGGGGTGAGTGAATTCCCAAGTTTGCAGAAAAAATAGATTTTTATGACAAGTTCTTTTATCTGAAGTGAGATATTTTGAGGGGTTTTTAGACTTTTTTTTCTAATATAACATTCTTTTATTTCTTGTAGGATAAAATCCCCATTTGGCTAACCTTGTCAAAGCAGAAACATCTGAATATGAAGTCATGGCCAAAATTCTTCCTTTAGTTTTTCCAAACTTGAATTTACCATGAACTAGGTTCTAACATATGTAAATGACAGTCACCATTCTTTATTTTAGTTTTATGATAAAATGGGATTCTTTGGAGGGGTACCAATAATTTTGACCCATACTGCAGATATGATGCTATCAATGTTAAAATAAACCTGCTGCTCTCCAAATGTCAGAAATATTGTTAATATTATATTATATGTATATTGCATTCACAGGAACAGTTTCCCATGTCATTAGAATTTTAATGTACTTTTCTCCTGAGAACTAGGAGAATGCAGCTGTGCACACTTTTATTTGAAAATTTCAAGGGGTATGAATATTTTTTTCAAGGCAGTGTAGAGTGCTACATAAATTGTTGGTTCTATATTAAAGTGTTACTAAACCCACAACAGTACAATCAGTCTGTATATACAGTAAAGCATGCTTGTTATACTTACTATGAAGCCTAAGGAGTTAATCCTCTGCATTGTGTAAAAAGGCTGTTTGATCCTGTCTATTCTGATCCTTCCCTTCTTATACTGTCCCCAATCCATCTCCTGATTGTACAGAGCTCTAGGAGACACTCTGCACATGCTCAGTATTGTGTGTATTGCTAGGGAGGTTTCTTTGGGGAGAGTGCATGTGATCAGCAGTGGGCCAATCAGCACTGTCCAGACAGAGGGTTAGGGGTCATGCAGCCTCATAGGACAGTCAGAGCAGAATGAAAACTCCTACAAACTTTAACCAGTGCTTAGCTGGACACTGATGGAAATCACAAGACTGCTAAATACTGCTGATGAGAAAATGAATTTAGCAGTTTATATTTACTAAAATAATTGCATTTGCATGTTCTGTGTACTCTGGGATACCAGATATAGTGAATGCAGGGTCCTGGGAGACCAGATATAGTGAATGCAGGGTTCGGAGAAAACAAGAAATAGTCAATGCAGGGTCCAGGAAGATCAGATATAGTGAATGCAGGGTCCGGGGAGACCAGATATAGTGAATGCAGGGTCCGGGGAGAGCAGATATAGTGAATGCAGGGTCCGGCGGATATAGTGAATGCAGGGTCCGGGGAGACCAGATATAGCAAATGCAGGGTCCGGGGAGACCAGATATAGTGAATGCAGGGTCCTGGGAGAGCGGATATAGTGAATGCAGGGTCCTGGGAGAGCGGATATAGTGAATGCAGGGTCCGGGGTTTAGTAAAACTTTAGTGCTTGTGATAAATAACATTTTACTGGAAAAAATATTTTGCTATCAGCCTGGAATTCATATATAATACCAATATTGATTTGAGATAATTATCAGGGCCCTGGATAAAGGGAGACCCTTAGCCCTCCTGTACAGGGCCCATGCCAGCCGGGTGAATCAGATGTGGGCAAGGATGGTGATCGGCGGATGGTGGGGGGGGCAATTTTTGGAACCGATCCCCTGTATGGCTCTCTCTGCAGCAGCTGAAAGCTGGCTTCTTCTCTTCTCCCTCCCGCTGGCTCTTAACTGCTGCAGAGAGCCGTACAGGGGACCAGTTCCAGTAATTGCCTCCCTGCCACACTCATCACCCTCTCTGTGCACCATACATTCCCCTGCTGCCCAGGCTCCCCTGTGTGCCCCCACCTGCACAGTGCTGTTGGCTTCCCTCCTCTTCTTCCCACTGGCAGCTGCAAGCACACAATAGATTTCTTCAGGATGGAGAGTGGGGGATGAGCCCGGTAAATATGTCACATTTACCAGCCCCTTCCTTTCCTGAATGAGAATAATGAGTGATTGGTACCAATCACTCACTGTGTTCATACATAACTGAAGCACTGTGAACTGTGTTTTTTTTTTCTTTGGTGGGGGGTTGTGAGATTGACTGTATGAGGCCCCATGGTTTCTATCAGCAGCCGATAATTATACTGATGTTATTAAAAAGATACAAACTTAGAACTAGAACACAGAACTAGATTAAACTGTATTTTTAAAAATTATTTTCCTGGATCTCTGCTGTTTTAGGCTCCATTCACACCCGCGCTTGTTGCAGAAATGCACTACAGTCCAATAAACATGGTTTCCTATGGAACATGTTCACATCTATGCTTTTTTGAGCTGCTGTGTTTTTAAAAAGGGTCAGGGACTTTTTTAAAAACAAAAAGCACAATTTTTGCTATAATAGAGTTCAATGGAGAAGCTGCTGAAAGGCATGACATTTGCATTTTTATTCTGCTCAGCAACAAAAAAAATTCCGCTTAAAAAAAAAAAGCTGAACAAAATGCAAAAATGCGTCAAGAACGCATCAAAAATTTAAAGATATGCGTGTAGAAAAATGCAAAGGAACTGCTAAAAGCACTGCAAAATGGACAAAAAGCAAACTGCATAGGTGTGAACGGGGCCTTATTGTAGAATCACTGTTTTGCTCACTATTATTGATGATTATTTGTTTTCCAGGAACAAAAAATTTCTTCTCCTTTCTGAGTGTGACGTCGTACAGTTCCTTTGCCTTCCACAAGGTTTCAATCCTTATTTATAATAGTATGTGTTGCTTGATTTTATCGATTTTAAGTCCTTCATTATAGTGTATCTAGAACCAAGAACAGGTATGTCATATATTGGAGCTTACCAGTCCTTAGATGTGGTGACTGCACTGGATTTCCCTTTTTTAGGTTAGTCTTCCTTAACCACTCAAAGACCACCTGCCTGCAATGTACTGCGGATGGGTGGCAGCTACAGGACCAGTGATGTACCCATACGTGTTTTTCCGGGCTTGGAGCTCACATACACGCGCCTCCCCGCTGGCCCCCATTCGCTGCAGGACATGTTTGATTTTTGTCTGGGACTCTGCTAATCTCCTGCAATGAATGGAGAAGCACAGCTGTGCCTGTATTTGTAAATCCATTCACAGGATCTAGCTGGATCTTCTCTCCCTGGAACCTTTATGTTCCAGGGAGAGAAGAAAGACACACCGCACGTGAGTAAAAGCAGCACATTTGCACCCACACCATAGTTAGATACATATTAAGCCCTTGATTGCCATTTTTAACCCTTTGATTTCCGCAGATGTTAACCCCTTCCTGCCCAGTGTCATTAGTACAGAGTCCGTGCTATTGGCTGTATTGGTGTCACCGGGGATGTAAGTGGCAGTTAGTCAGTTCCCCCCCAGTGTCAGAATGCCCGCCACAGTCCCACTATAAGTTGCTGATTGGCGTCATTACTAGTATAAAAAAAGAATAAATAAAAATTCCAGCATTTATACCGACATTTGTAGATTGCTATAGCTTTCATGTAAACCAATTAACCAGTTGCCGCCCAGCCTATAGCCAGATGGCGGCCGGGAGAACAGCTCGTCCCTCCGAGGAGATGCCATATGGCGTCCTTTCAGGCATTCACATTGCGCATGCCCGCATGGCCACGCTGTGGCGTGATCTGACACGGCTGATGACAGATCTGTGTACTGGCCCCGTTGCCAGTACCATGTGACCTGCTGTGACCAATCACAGCAGGTCACATGACAGTTGTATACAATGGATGGCTTTCTTTCATGCCATCCATTGTATACAAGTATGTCTAGCTGTGAATGGTCACAGCGATCATATGCACCAGCTGGGCCAATCACAGCCCAGCTGTGTCATGCCCGCATGGCCGCGCTTCGGCGCGATCTGTCACCGGCCGTGTACCTCGGGTACGGCCGATGACAAATCTGTGTAACAGCCCCATTACCAGTACCATGTGCCCTGCTGTGACCAATCACAGCAGGTCACATGACAGTTGTATACAATGGATAGCTTCCTTTCATGCCATCCATTGTATACAAGTATGTCTAGCTGTGAATGGTCACAGCGATCACATGCACAAGCTGGGCCAATCACAGCCCAGCTGTGTCATGTGATTAGCCATGCCCAAATCACAGCTAAGCACAAAACCCCCCCCGAATGAATCAATTTCATTCAAGTAAATGCTTGCTAATAGTAAAGTAATTCTTTGCTATAAGCATATTGTGTAAAAAAAAAAAGAAAAAAGAAATATTGATCACGTCCCCAAAGTAGTACAATGTTACTATGGTAACATTATACCACTTTGGTCATAGTGAAATATGAAAAAAATCTTTAAAAAAGAGAAAAAAAGTAATAAAAAATGTAAATTAATAAAAAAAAATTATCAATTTTTTTTTTGTACTGTCACCAGTCAGTGTCCCTGATCACCACCATGCCAGTTATATGCTGACACTGTACTGCACTGGTGACAGTATGTAAAAAACAAATAGTAAAAATCATTTTTTTAATTTCTTCATTTCCGAAAAATTATGACAAAAAAATAATAACTTCAAAAAACTCGCCATGCCTGTTATGAAATATGTCAGATTGTCTACTTTGCAAAAAGGGGTCATTTGGGGGATATCTGTACTGTTCTGACATTCTTGGACCTCAAGAAATTAGATTGGCTGTCAGTACTTCAGGATTGATCAATATTCAGATCTATACCATAGTTTGTGAACTCTATAACTTTCCTACAGACTAAATAATAAATACTGATTTGGGTTATTTTCACCAAAGACATGTAGCAGAATACATCTCAGCCTAAATTTATGAAGAACAATTATTTATTTGCAAACTTTTATAAGGAACAAAGAAAAACGTGTTTTTTTTTCAACATTTTCAGTTTTTTTTTGTTAATTTAGCCAAAACTAAAAACCCCAGCGGTGATTAAATACCACCAAAAGAAAGCTCTAGTTGTGTGAAGAAAATGATAAAATTTTAGTTTTGGTACAATGTTGTATGACCGCGCAATTGCCATTCAAAGTGTGAGAGCGCTGAAACCTGAAAATTGGCCTGGGCAGGAAGGGGGTAAAAGTGCCCTGTATGGAAGTGGTTAATATTCACTTATTGGAATTTTTTTTTCCCAATGACATGTAGCAGAATACATTTTGGCCTAAATTTTTTAAGAAATGTTTTTTTAATTGGATATGTTCTATAGCAAAAAGTCCAAAATACTGTTGTTTTCAAAATTGTCATTTTTTTTCTTTATATAAAAAAATATAAATCCCAGTGGTGATCAAATATCACTAAAATAAAGCTCTATTTGTGTGAAAAAGGAGATAAATTTTGTTCAGGTACAGTGTTGCTTGACTGCACAATTACCAGTTGAAATAGCGCAGGGCCGAATAGCTAAAAACGGCCTGGTCATGAAGGTGGGCAAATCTTCCCGAAGGCAAGTGGTTCATTTTCATCTAGTGGTCTTGCCATGAACACGCTTTGTATCTTGGGGTGACAATTAGAGATGAGCGAATTATTCAAAAATTCGATTCGGCTGATTCGCCGAATTTGCGGGAGAAATTCGATTTGATGCGAATTTATTCGCCGCAAATTTAACTTATTTAAAGGGTTTCTAGGCTTCAGAGAGCCTTTATATTAGTGCAGAACACTGTACCTTTAATTTAAATGCCCTTGGAGTCTGCTGGGGAAGAGAAATAATACTGTCAGTCAGTATGACATGCAGATGAGTGCCGTCGATCTTAGAATCACCGCACACTTCACTCATTTGGGCAGTCACAGGGCACGACGAAGAAGAAGAAGAAGAAGAATGAAAAGAAGAATGAAAAGAAGAAGAAGAATGAAAAGAAGAAGAAGAAGAATGAGAAGAAGAATTAAAAGAAGAATGAAAAGAAGAATGAAAAGAAGAATGAAAAGAAGAAGAAAAAGAATGAAAAGAAGAAGAAGAAGAATGAAAAGAAGAAGAAGAAGAATGAAAAGAAGAAGAAGAATGAAAAGAAGAATGAGAAGAAGAAGAAGAATGAAAAGAAGAAGAAGAAGAATGAAAAGAAGAATGAAAAGAAGAAGAAGTAGAATGAAAAGAAGAAGAAGAATGAAAAGAAGAAGAATGAAAAGAAGAATGAAAAGAAGAAGAAGAAGAATGAAAAGAAGAAGAAGAAGAATGAAAAGAAGAATGAAAAGAAGAAGTAGAATGAAAAGAAGAAGAATGAAAAGAAGAAGAATGAAAAGAAGAAGAAGGATGAAAAGAAGAAGAAGAATGAAAAGAAGAATGAAAAGAAGAAGAAGAATGAAAAGAAGAAGAAGAATGAAAAGAATGAGAAGAAGAATGAAAAGAAGAATGAAAAGAAGAATGAAAAGAATGAAAAGAAGAATGAAAAGAAGAGGAAGAAGAATGAAAAGAAGAAGAAGAAGAATGAAAAGAAGAATGAAAAGAAGAAGAAGAATGAAAAGAAGAAGAAGAATGAAAAGAAGAATGAGAAGAAGAATGAAAAGAAGAATGAAAAGAAGAATGAGAAGAATGAAAAGAAGAATGAAAAGAAGAAGAATGAAAAGAAGAAGAAGAATGAAAAGAAGAATGAAAAGAAGAAGAAGAAGAATGAAAAGAAGAGGAATGAAAAGAAGAATGAAAAGAAGAAGAAGAAGAAGAAGAATGAAAAGAAGAAGAATGAAAAGAAGAATGAAAAGAAGAAGAAGAAGAATGAAAAGAAGAAGAAGAAGAATGAAAAGAAGAAGTAGAATGAAAAGAAGAAGAATGAAAAGAAGAAGAAGGATGAAAAGAAGAAGAAGAAGAATGAAAAGAAGAATGAAAAGAAGAAGAAGAATGAAAAGAAGAAGAAGAATGAAAAGAAGAATGAGAAGAAGAATGAAAAGAAGAATGAAAAGAATGAAAAGAAGAATGAAAAGAAGAGGAAGAAGAATGAAAAGAAGAAGAAGAAGAATGAAAAGAAGAATGAAAAGAAGAAGAAGAAGAATGAAAAGAAGAAGAAGAAGAATGAAAAGAAGAATGAAAAGAAGAAGAAGAATGAAAAGAAGAATGAGAAGAAGAATGAAAAGAAGAATGAAAAGAAGAATGAAAAGAAGAATGAGAAGAATGAAAAGAAGAAGAATGAAAAGAAGAAGAATGAAAAGAAGAAGAAGAAGAATGAAAAGAAGAGGAATGAAAAGAAGAATGAAAAGAAGAAGAAGAAGAAGAATGAAAAGAAGAATGAGAAGAAGAATGAAAAGAAGAATGAAAAGAAGAATGAGAAGAATGAAAAGAAGAATGAAAAGAAGAAGAAGAAGAATGAAAAGAAGAAGAATGAAAAGAAGAATGAAAAGAAGAAGAATGAAAAGAAGAAGAATGAAAAGAAGAATGAAAAGAAGAAGAAGAAGAATGAAAAGAAGAATGAGAAGAAGAATGAAAAGAAGAATGAGAAGAATGAAAAGAAGAATGAAAAGAAGAAGAAGAAGAATGAAAAGAAGAAGAAGAAGAATGAAAAGAAGAATGAAAAGAAGAAGAAGAAGAATGAAAAGAAGAAGAATGAAAAGAAGAAGAAGAAGAATGAAAAGAAGTGGAAGAAGAATGAAAAGAAGAATGAAAAGAAGAAGAAGAATGAAAAGAAGAAGAAGAAGAATGAAAAGAAGAAGAAGAAGAATGAAAAGAAGAATGAAAAGAAGAAGAATGAAAAGAAGAAGAAGAATGAAAAGAAGAAGTATTCCAGTACAGCAGAAAGTATATCTGCAGAGAGCTCCGCTATTTCTGACAGTTCTCTGACAGTTCCTTCACATTTACAGCGGTTGAAACATTGTATCTATTTATTTCCGAATAAAAACATCTGTATCCTAAATGGAAACAAATAGATACAATGTTTCAACCGCTGTAAATGAACTGTCAGAACTGTCAGAAATAGCGGAGCTCTCTGCAGTGACACTTTTGCCGGCTGATCGGGAAAAATTTGATTCGTGCACCCGAAGTTTGCTAAAATTCGGATTCGATGCGAATCAAATTTTTCCTGAGGTGCTGAGGTGTTATGGAAGACCAGGATGCTTCAATAGCGGCCTTCAGCTCTTCTGAATTGTTCGGTCTCATGTCTCTCATCTTTCTCTTGGCAATGCCCCATAGATTCTCTATGGTGTTCATGTCAGGCGAGTTTGCTGGCCAATCAAGCACAGTAATCCCACGGTCATTGAACCAGGTTTTGGTGCTTTTGGCAGTGTGGGCAGGTGCCAAGTCCTGCTGGAAAATGAAGTCAGCATCCCCATAAAGCTCGTCTGCGGAAGGAAGCATGAAGTGCTCCAAAATCTCCTGGTAGACGGCTGCGTTGACTCTGGACTTAATGAAGCACAGTGGACCAACACCAGCAGATGACATGGCTCTCCAAATCAACACAGACTGTGGAAACTTCGCACTGGACTTCAAGCATCTCGCAGTGTGTGCCTCTCCATTCTTCCTCCATACTCGGGGTCCTTGGTTTACAAATGAGATGCAAAAGTTGCTCTCATCAGAAAAGAGGACTTTGGACCACTGAGCAAAAGACCAGGTCTGTTTTTCTTTAGCCCAGGTAAGACGCTTCTGATGTTGTTTGTTGTTCAGGAGCGGCTTGACAAGAGGAATACGACATTTGAAGCCCATGTCCAGGATCCGTCTGTGTGTGGTGGCTCTTGATGCACTGACTCCAGCCTCAGTCCACTCCTTGTAAAAGTCCCCAACACTTTTGAATGTCCTTTTCCTGACAATCCTCTCCAGGCTGCGGTCATCCCTGCTGCTTGTGCACCTTTTTCTTCCACACTTTTCCCTTCCACATAGCTTTCTATTAATGTGCTTTGATACGGCACTTTGGGAACATCCAACTTCTTTTGCAATTACCTTTTGAAGCTTTCCCTCCTTATGGAGGGTGTCAATGATGGTTTTCTGCACAACTGTCAGGTCAGCAGTCTGTAGCAAAACTGTAGCTGCTGACTTTTAAAAAAACAGCCACTTACCTGTCCCACGATCCTGTGGTGTGTCACCCGCAGCCCGTTTCACCGGCTGTCCTGTATTGCAGGAGGCCAGCATCTTCAGTGTGGGCACCCGGCTGTGACAGCTTGTGGCTTCACAGCCGGGTACCCACTGCGCATGAACGAGTAGCGCTGCACTTCATGAATGGTCCTGTCATCTTCTGGGACCTGTCACGTGTCCCAGAAGACTGCAGGGAGGGAGGGAGGACACCTTCCGCTTCCGATTGCCTAGGCAATTGGAGAGGAAGTTGGAGTAGGTACCTGTCAAATCCGGGTACCCGCCCTCCCCGCCCTCCAAAGGTCCCAATCCTTAATGGGGAGCGGGGAAGCAGTCCTTAAAGAGGAACTTCCCCTTTTGGGTGGAACTCCGCTTTAAATTGATTTAATTGAAATTAATGAAATCAGATCTATGGAAAGTCTAACTGCCTCCCTTAATAATAGGGAAGACGCATTTCAGGAGAAGTGGTGGCCTTGGACAGTGTACTCATGCTCAGGGCAATACTTGGACTTAATACCTGCTACCCCTGGGCCCGCTTGAGCCATTTTGGCATCGTTTGGTGGGTGTTACTGCCTGCTCCTGGCTCTTTGTTCTTTGTGCTGGCTGGTTCTTCGGGGAGGGGGGAGTTGATGGAGCAGGGCAATGTTGAGCTTTCCCCCACCCCCCAGATCAATTTCTGCGGCCCCGTCTTCACATTCCCGCTCCGTCCCATACCCCCCCCCCCTTTTTTTTCTTTTTTATGAAGACCTCATTTGGGAGCTGCTTAGGGTCCCCCCCATCCTCCACCTTGTCCGTTTTTTTTTTTTTTTCTCTTGGGAACAATATTTTCTTGTTCCCATGGTCTTAGGGTCCCCCCCCCCACCTTGTCCGTTTTTTTTTTCTCTAAGTGTCCGTTTTCACAATATTTTCTTGTTCCCATGGTCTTAGGGTCCCCACCCCCCTCCACCTTGTCCATTTTTTTTTCTCTGAGTGTCATTTTTCACAATATTTTTTGTTCCCATGGTTTAGGGGAATGAGATTGTTTTTCACAGTAAAAACTTTTGACTCAGGCATTGTGTGTTTTAGGATCATTACCTGTCATTTGCAGTATATATGGTATTTCTCTAGCCTCTGATATGGACATAATGTACCTTGTGTTATGGGATACTGGAAATGTACAGTATTGACATGTCCTGCTCATACCTGCTTTTGTTGGTTTCTGGTGGATCTTTAGCTTACATTTAATGTGTATTGGAGTGATGGCACTTCTTTTGTAATTATGCAATGACTAAATAAAGGATTAAAAAAAAAAAAGAGAGAGAGAAAATGTTCATAGCTTGAAAAAAATTTAAATGTAGGCCCCTTTCACACGGGTGGTTAGATTTCAGCTTTTAACTGCCCCAGATAAATTCAGCCAATGCATCCCTATGGCTCCATTCACACACTGCGTTTAGCAGCATTTTCATAACATACGGTTTTATGCGTTTGGGAAAAATAAAGTTGACAGCGTCCAGGAGCGATTTACTGCAGCTATCTGTACATAAACGCAGTTAATTGCAGTACAAATAAAAAATAAGTAAACCGTTGCTATAGAAAAGACAAGAATTTACTACCGCATCTAAACGCAGCCGCATGTAAATGCAGATAAATGCAAAGTACAAACGCAAGTGATCTCTGTGCCAGGAGTGTTGGAATTTCAAAATAAAAAACATGCATTTACAAGCGGCTTCCACCACATCCAAGGACTGGCAAGCTGAAACAATAATATTTTGTAGGTTTTAGATTTAATTTAAAAGAACAAAAGGAAGAAAATTAGAAGCAGTTTATTGTTAAGGTTTACATTTGATGTTATATGATTTTGTATACTGCTTAACTGTGATTTTTTTTTGTTACTATGTAAAATGTAACCTTATCATTCTTCATGGTTTCCTTTGCAGTTTCTAACCTAAAAAATGTAGATTACCACAAGTTTCCCATGAGATATTGTTACTGTTTAAACAACAGGACCAATGACTTGGCAGGTAAGACTTTCAGGTATACGTGAACCCTCACCTTGTAAAACAGCCCGCTTAATTTAAAATAGAAAAAAAAACATTTTTGTGTAGATATAACAACATTATAAATACTCGTTTCCCCTTTGTTTAAGTGATCACATACCCTCTGTTCTCAGATGAATAAGGAGCTCAGAGAGCTAGGGGTAGAGAAACAGCAGAACACTGAGCTTCCCTGTATATGGCTGTGCAGCTGGAGGGGGAGGTGTGTCCGCACAAGTCTGACAGTTGGAGGACAGACAGATGTTCTCCCAGCACAGACAGAAAACTGACCACACTAGAATGGATGTGCTCTCATGCCTAGCTTTGTCAGTTTTAAAAGCAGAGGGACTGGCAGGAACACCAGGGATTTCACACAAAGGAAGCAATATGAAGAGAACAGGAGACTTTTTTCATACAAGCACATGGTACAGCAGGCACATATCAGGACTTGAATTGCTGGGGTAACATATTATTTTAGTTGAAGTGGAAAAATCAATAGTATGGAAGAACCATATCAGGCCACATGCCTGAACCATACCAGGCCACATGCCCTCAACATGGGGGGGTGCTTTGGGGGGTTCCCCCCCAAAGCACCTTGTCCCCATGTTGATGAGGACAAGGCCCTCTTCCCCACAACCCTGGCCTACGGTTGTGGGGTTCTGCAGGCAGGGGGCTTATCAGAATCTAGAAGATCCTGCCCCCCGTGTGAATGAGTATGGGGTACATGGTACCGCTACCCATTCACAAAAAAAAGACAGGAGACAATGTGTGAAAAAAGACAGGAGACAATGTTTGACAAATCCTTTATTAAAAGAAGAAAAATAAAAGAATGTCCCCTGAAGCAGATCCAACGTCAACCACGATGCCCGCCACCGCCACTACCCGAAAAAAGAATTTTAAAAAAGGCTCCGCTTCTGACTGCTCTGCTGGCTTGACAGTTCTTAAATATGTAAGGGGCCAGCGGAGCAGTCAGACAGCTGGGAGCCAGCGTCAGGAGCGGAACCTTTTTTTTCGGGTAGCGGCGGGCATCGTGATTGACATTGGATCTACTTCGGGGGACATTCTTTTATTTTTCTTCTTTTTAATAAATGACTTGTCAAAGACTGTCTTCTGACTTTTTTCACATTACAATTTTTCTTTGGGAATGTGTAGCACTACCATGTACCCCATACTCATTTACATGGGGGGGCTGGATCTGGGGGCACCCTTGCTAAAGGGGGCTTCCTGATTCTGATAAGTCCCCCACCCGCAGACCCCCACAACCACTGGCCAGGGTTGTGGGGAAGAGGCCCTTGTCCCCATCAACAAGTGTATGTGTATACATCAATATGTGTATGTATGAATGTAAGTTAGGGACCTTAGATTGTACACCCCTTGAGGGTTAGGGACTGATGTGAATGTACAATATATATGTAAAGTGCTGCGTAAATTGATGGCGCTATATAAGTACATGAAATAAATAAATAATATATAAATACCTGGAAATCAGCATTAAACACTAATAGTTGTATTTGCTTTCCAGATTACACGGTTTTGCTATTGGACATAATTGGAAATTCAAGTAGTTCACTTAAAGAACTCTTCAAATCCACATCCATTGTTTCTGGTAAGTTTTTTTTTAAATATAATAATTTTTTTTTGTTTGGTTTTGAAGACTCACACTGGATTTTTTCCCATTCCCTCAGTTTTTGACAGAGAGCTCCTCACTTTCCCATTGCAGTAACGATTCCCAATCTGCTTAAAGCTATCACTTGTTGTGTCTTCAATCACATTCCCTATGGAGGATCCACATTTGGGGCTGTGTAAACTGGAACAGGGGCGGACTGACAATTCATCGGGCCCCCGGGCAATAGGGGATCATGGGGCCCCTGTGTCCTTGCCCAAACTCAAAAAAGCTTATGAAAAAGGTACCAGGGGCATCTCATGGGGCCCCCTACTGACCCCGGGCCCTCGGGCAGTGCCCGAGTTTCCAAATGGTCATTCCGCCCCTGCGTTGGAGCTGATGGCTAGTAGCACTGTCCAGTTAATTATTTTTATGTAAAAACTGGGCTTGTACAATGTCAAAGATGATCCTTTGCAGGTCAAAATGAAACTTACATTTTGTTCAGGAAAAATGAAGTCCCCTCCAGGTGTTCATGAGATTCAGATATGGGCCTGGCCTGCACAATCCGACTACTGAGTGTGAGGGTCTTCCTTTATATTTTTGAGTTATATGAAAGATATAAGAAATTTCTGCATTCCTTTAGCCTACAAGATATCTTAAAGGAATGAAAAGTAAATCTCACACTGCGGTGGGATGCTTGCAATTCATTTTCAGGCTCTGTGCAGATGCCTCTAGAACAGCACTGAGATAATCACACAAACACGAAAATAGATTTAATAGGGGATGTTTCGACACAAAATGCCCTAAGCAATGACTGTAAGGAAGCAACATTATTCTTTTCAAAATTTGAGATTGTGAAAGTCATTTATTGTGGTTGGCTACAGGACGAGATAGAAGAAAGTACATTTTTCATAACATTTAGCCCAACTGGGAGTGCTTAAATGCATTTTAAGATGAACCTGAATGGGGTTTTATTACTAAACGCAAATAGACTGTGCACTTTGCAAGAGTAGTTGCACACTGTAAGGGCATTTGCTCCAAAGCTTAGTAAATTATTTATTTCAGGTACTTATATAGCGCCGTCCATTTACACAGCACTTTACACATATATTGTACATTCACATCAGTCCCTAACCCTCAAAGGGTGTACAATCTAAGGTCCCTAACTCACATTCATACATACACATACTAGGGCCAATTTAAACAGGAGCCAATTCACCTACCAGCATGACTTTTGGAGTATGGGAGGAAACCGGAGTACCTGAAGGAAACCCACGCAGGCACAGGGAGAACATACAAACTACAGGCAGGTGGTGCCGTGGCTGGGATTCGAACCAATGACCCTAGTACTGCCAGGCGGAAGTGCTAACCATTTAGCCACTGTGCTGCCCATGAATGAGGGGAAGTTTCATTTTGCAAAGTATACCCAACCACATGCAAGGAAAATAAAATGACAAACAAACATTTTTGCTTGCACAATGATGGATAATGGAAGTCAGAAGAGCTTTCCCTAGTTTACTAAGCTCTTTCAGAGTGCAACTGCATTTTCAAAGTGTACAATCTATTTGCCTTTAGTAAATCAACCTCATTGTGTTTTTTCATTCGCCTCCTGCAGTCACCAGAATATAGCATTTAAAATGGGTGAGGAAGGAAGAACACTTGTGGTAAACCAAGGCTGTCCAACTGGCGGCAACATGCAACCCGCGTGGCCTTCTGCAGCCAGTGGGACCCTAGCTACAATATATATCTAAAGCAGAGTGTCGGGTGCTGGAACACACTCTGCCTGTTGGGGGACTGATCTCCTGTTATGTTTCAATGCTGCTGATCTCCTCCAGACTCTTCCAGCCACTTCCTGTCTACATTCACTTCCTCCAGAGTCAGCTGCATTTCATTGCTCCATACAATCTTCTTGTAGTGACAATGGTGGACCATGTGGAATGTTTTTTAGCATGGCCATTTGCAGTCTCAAATGGGAGCACAAGTGGAAGGCAGTTGTTATCCATAACAGGAAGTACCTGAACAAAGACCCTCATGGCAGGCCCAACAGATATTATTTTACTTAAAGCTGTAGATATAAACATTAAAAAAATTATTTAAATGTATATTAATATCTAAAGCTTATCTAAGGCTGGTTACACACCGGAAGTTTTATTCGTTCACCCCAGCAGACTGAATGAAAAAAAACTTACAGATCTCCCTATCAATACATCCAATGTTAGTCCGATCTCCTCACTGAGATATTGTGTTCTGACGGGGATCACCCTACCCCACCCCTAACCCTCAAGGGGCGTACAATCTAAGGTCCCTAACTTACATTCATACATACACATACTAGGGCCAAGTTAGACAGGAGCCAATTAACCTACCAGCATGTTTTTGGAGTGTGGGAGGAAACCGGAGTACTCGGAGGAAACCCATGCAGGCACAGGGAGAAAATGCAAACTCCAGGCAGGTGGTGCCGTGGAACCGACGACCCAAATACTGCCAGGAGGAGGTGCTAACCATTTAGCCACTGTGCTGCCCTACTTTTATGCTTCCAACCATATATTAGGCAATATAGATGACTCACAAACACTAGACAGATGAAGACTTTGGAAAGATATTGATTCTTGGGGACAGGCCCCCTTTATTTTCGAATTGTCTCCTTTATGTATGTTGGATAATTAAACACCATAGGACAAGTGATACTATTAATACAATTGATTGATGTTTAATGTTTATGCGATTGCTTTTGGATGTTTTGGGTTGTTTTTTGTTTTCAACATTTTCAGCAGATTTGCAGCCTGTATGCACCCAAGTTAAGGTTTTAGTGATTAGAAATAAAAAAACAGGCATAAAACAACATTTAAAAACATATAAGAAAGACAAATAAAATATACACAAAATCATTAAACATTCTCTTTCAATTCCACATTTCAGTGCTTGTCTGGAGTGTATTTTACACATTATTTTTTAATGAGGAAAGTTATAACATGTATGTTACGCCAAAACATTTTTTGTATTGTGTCTCCCTTGAATGGAACACAATGTCATATTACAGACCTTTTTATGATAATCCCATGGACTATCCAAGCAGTCAACCACCCATCCACCCATCTACACATCAACCCATCCATCTATTGATCTATCCATCTACCTACATATTTTTAGAGATTGGTTAAGACCTCTCTCAGGATTTAGTTTTTTTTTTTGCTCTGTGTCCCATTACGAAGATTTGCTTTCAATTCCTATCCAAAAGACACAGTAAAAAGTAGGAGGAGATGTCCCCAAAATAATGAGATATCTCCTATTAAAAAGTGGGTCACCGGGACAAACATTTACCCAGTTACCCAGTGGAAGATCCTTCTCCGGTGACAACTTACAATTTTTGAATTTCCCATCTTCCCATGTTGCCATATTAGGTCAATAATGTCAAGAGCCTTTGTGTACATGTACACCCACCAGCCACCAGCCACTTTATTAGGTCCACCTTGCTAGTACCGGGTTGGACACCCTTTTGCCTTCAGAACTGCCTTCATTCTTTGTGGCATAGATTCAACAAGGTGTTCGAAACATTCCTCAGAGATTTTGGTCCATACTGACATGATAGCATGCCTTTCTATCATCTCGAAGCAGTCTGCCCATTCTCCTCTGACCTCAACAAGGCATTTTCGTCCACACATCTGCTACTCACTGGATATTTTCCCTTTTTTGGACCATTCTCTGTAAACACTAGAGATGGTTGTGCGTGAAAATCCCAGCAGATCAGTAGTTTTGGAAATACTCAAACCAGCCTGTCTGAACCAACCACTATGCCACATTCATGGTCACTTAAATCACCTTTTTCCCAACTCTGATACTCAGTTTAAACTTCAGCAAGTCGTCTTCACCACATCTAGATGCCTAAATGTATTGAGTTGCTGCCATGTGATTGGCTGCTTAGCAATTTGTGTTACCAAGCAACTGAACAGGCATGCCTTATAAAGTGGCCGGTGAGTGTAGCTGTAGGGTGGAAAATACCTCTCCTGAGTTCATTGGTCACTGACAGTTGCCTTCTGAGTTTGGACCGAACCCCATACAGACCACGGGAAAGCTTATTACTGCCACGATTAAGGCTGTAATGGCTGAAACGTGCTAACATTCACTGGGTGCATATCCCCGCACATTATAAATAAAGGTACAATTCACTGATCCATATCGCTGTGCCGACTTTTCTACTGGACTACGGGATTGCGAGGCTTCAGAAACCTACAGTCTGAGAACTAGTTTGAGCATATATGCACCCTGTGGGGGTAGTAGCTCTGCTCTTTTTTATTTGTGCCTAAAGCTTATCCCTAAGCAGAACCCATAGAAAGGTTAAAGTATTTAAGTCAGAAAAAAATAGTTTTTATCAATTATTTATTCATTTACATGTATAACAGTAGAGAAAGCCACTGTCAATCATGTAGAGAAGGAATGGCCATGGGGTGTAGCAGCAAAGTCTGAGAAGAAGCAGTAGAATGACATGTAAGACAGTAGGCAAAACTACTGGGCTTCCAGGGAATATGGCAGCAAAGCTGTCCACGGGGCTACAGGCATGCTGTACATTGGCATGATGTCCTATAACTCTGATCAATGGGTTTAGTGACGCACTGTCCATGCCAGCACACATCTTCCTTCATGCTTGGCATGGTCAAAAAATGCAACAAGAAGAGAGGAGAACTGGTGGGATCACCAGCAGGGGCGGACTGACAATTCATGGGCCCCCCGGGTGTCCTTGCCCAAACTCAAAAAAGCCCATGAAAAAGGTACCAGGGGCATCTCATGGGGGCCCCCTACTGACCCCGGGCCCTCGGGCAGTGCCCGAGTTTCCAAATGGTCAGTCCGCCCCTGATCACCAGTTATTTGCTGCTAAGTGAATGTGTACTGCAAGAAGAAGCAACCACTCCACTGAGCACCGCTGCAGACTCCACTCCTCCTCCATGGTCTAGGGTTTGACAGGTTCCAGGCTCAAAAGCCAGTCTTCTTTCTGTTGCGCCACTCTGATCACATCACTTCTTGTTGTAGTATTCTGTGTAGTGTAGTAATGTTCTACAAGGCCTGTTACAGTCAGGAATAAGGTTCAGAGACCAGTAGCTATAACAATAGAGAGGCTCCTACTGCTTAGCACAGTGGTTCTCAACCTTCCTAAGGCCGCGGCCCTGTAATACAGTTCCTCATGTTGTGGTGACCCCCAACCATAAAATTATTTACCCAGTAATTATAAGTCATGAGTGTCGTTTTACCTCCAATACTGCTGCTTTCAACACAGTAGCTGCTTTTAACAGAGTAGCTGCTTTCAACACAGCAGCTGCTTTCTACACAGTAGCTGCTCTTTACACATCGGAAATATGTGTTTTCTGATGGTCTTAGGGGACCCCTGTGAAAGGGTCGTTCGACCCCCAAAGGGGTCGCGACCCACAGGTTGAGAACTACTGGCTTAGCAGGATACGAATAGAAGTAGATCATCTTGGTGAATGATGTGGGCTCACCTAAGGTGCAGGGTCTAAGCACTAATCAGTATTCACCAGAGTTCCTGATGCTGGAGATGGGTTTTGCTGCATGTTAGGACCAGATTGCGGTCCTCAGGATCACCTCACCAACAGGTGAGCAAGCAGGGGTCCAGTAGCAGATAGAGCAGGTAGGGATCAAACCGAAGCATAGTCAGTAAACAAGCTAAAACAAGCCAAAGGTCAGTAACAAGTGGTTGCAGGTTGGAATCAAGCAGATGTGTAGTCAAGGAACATGCCAAAGTTCAGTAACAAGTGGTAGCAAAGATACACATGGCAGCAGGAGTGACAAGAGTGAGATATTGGCTGGAGAGAGCATAATAATCTGGCAAACAGGAAGTGCCTAGGCATGGGTAAATAGGAAGTTAATGGTGGGGGTATCGTATGTACTCTCCAGGATATGCACAGCCAAAAGGGAAGCCAAGGGTACCAGGACAGCGACAACCAAAGGAAATGCTTCAGGGGTGCAGCCCTCCTCAGACGGGGAAATCAGCCACTGGATAAAGAGAAAACAGGTGGCGCACACACCTAGTGCATTATCCAAGGTTTATTGTGAGGAGTGAAAAGATAAAAACATATCGCATCACCAGCAAGGCTCCCACTTTCCATTCATTACACATCTGCATCAGAGGCTGGTCATTAGCTCTGAGGAAAGGGATTTGTCCCCGAAACGCGTCAGCCATTTGACCGCACCGACAGTGAGAACACCTTGCCTGCCGTTGTGGCCATCGTCATTTTTCTATGTGCTTCATCTGTGAGTATGTTTTTATTTTTTCACTCCTCACAATAAATCTTGGATAATGTACTAGGTGTGTGCACCACCTGTTTTCTCTTTAATGGTGGGGGAGCAAAGGGTTCAAAAGAAACAAGACACAAGCTAAGGTGCTCTAAGGAATCAGGCAGGGCACCATCCAAAATCTCAGTTGGCTCAGCAAGAAGTGACACTGCCAGACACAGCAGAAGCCACAGGTTAAGATCTAGGATCTTGGCAAGGCCCAATCAGGGTAAAATGTTTTAGAGTGACTATGGGCATGGACAGTCAGACACAGGGGCGGTCTGACCATTTGGAAACTCGGGCATTGCCCGAGGGCCGGGGTCAGTAGGGGGCCCCATGAGATGCCCCTGGTACCTTTTTCATAGGCTTTTTTGAGTTTGGGCAAGGACATAGGGGCCCCATGATCCCCTATTGCCCAGGGGCCCCATGAGTTGTCGGACAACAGATTTGGAATAAAGTTTCTTTTTGAAGGATTCACTTGGTCAGAGGGAAGACTAGCACCTGTCAAACCCCAAACTGGGGAGGATGACTGGAGTCTGGAGCAGCACTCTACAAAGTGGGCAGGGACACATGTGGCAATAAAATCCTAATAGAGGATCTAACCCTTCCACATTGCTTCCTAATTTCCGGTAAAAAGTTGGGGCTTTACTTTCTCTTTAGTCTCTTGTTGCAACAGTAAAACTTTTTCTTTCTTGCTCAAACTTTCCAATAGATTTATTCTTAACATAAAACTTATGAAATTAACCGAATATTGAATTCTAATGTTTCGGGACAAGGTTGTTTTTCCTGATTAATAAGCAATGTCTTTTTTCTTTCAGTAAGCCAGAGCAATGAATCAGATTGCATCTATTTCTGTGTTATGACAGGCAGAACAGGTAACTGAAATACAATTAGCGAATACAAGAGCCGAGGACAGGGAGATTGTCATGTAACTTACGAAAATGTATTTTTTTTTCATTAGGTAGAAATTTATCCGACTTGTGGTATTTGACAGAAAAGATGCCCGTTGTAAATATTACCTTCCCCCGTTCTAATTCCACCATTCCTGGTAAGTGATCTCGGTTTTATTTATTTATTTTTCGGATAACTAATTAATATGTTTCTATACCGGAGACATTATTTTCTGGAAGAGAGAAAAATAAACATGAAACATTTCAATTTCATAAATAATAACATGATAACTACAGCTGAGCTTGCTTGTTCCCTGCACCTAATTGCTCATTCATCTCAATAAGTTCGTATTCTTTGTATTTCTCAAACCACTTCTATTTGTCAATCATGTAATCAAGCGAGCGCAGCAGAAAACAGCTCATTAAACTGCTGTAGTGAAGTAGAAGCCAATTTATTTTCATCATATTTATTATTAACCCACACAGGCTAGGGTGGTCTTCAGGGTTTTAAAGGGAAACTTAAGTGTATAAGCACATAATTGTAAAACATGCCTTAAAGTTTAACACCAAGCAAAACAAAAGGTAAAAATTAATGCAGCTATATATTTATTAATGTGTAATTAAATGTGCTTTAAAAAAGCAAACAGTGTAAGAATTTGACCTAACAGCAATATTTTGTGCAACAGAGCTTAGGTTGGGAAAAGGAAAAGCAGCACATAGCGCCAACCAGTTGGAACATGCAGACAGAAGGGGAGAGAAGAAGGGGAGGGGACCTGTTAGGCATGTATACGGGACGTTTGGAAAACTCTTCTGAACGATGGAAACTGACTGCTGGAAAATGTAGGTTTAAAAAAGTCTGTTTAGCTGTGTTTGCATACCGCGTTTATGTGTGTTTGAGTTTAGAAGCGTTTTTTAAAGATAACATCGGGAGACCTTCCGAAACGCCCAGAATGCACTGAAAAATAGTAAAAAATTAACTATTCTAGACATTTTGAGAGAAATAGAGAGAGCAGCAGCAGAGAGAGCAGTATGTGTTGAGATGACCTGTCGTTTCTGTTTGTATTCACTATGGATCATATCATGAGCATAATGCGGCACGTTCTACCATTGTTTCCTTCACGCAAAACCTGGAACTGACTGCGCTGGTGTAGGGGGTCCATTTGAATACATGGAAAACGCTTTGCCTGCATTTCTGATGATGAAAAAAGGCTCTGGACAGCATCTGGATATGGAACAGTTAAAAAACGCTTCTAAATGCAAACGCTTATAAACGCGGTTAGCCGCATTTACAAGCATTTTGGCGTTTGAAACGCTGATAAAATCTACTCCTGAACTCAAGTTTGGTGCGTTCAAAAAAACGACTGTAAACGCAACTGCCTGTAAACGACTGTAAATTATTAACTATTTCAGACTGTTTCAGCGAAATTCAGAGAGTAGAAGCAGAGACAGCAGTATGTGTTGAGATAATTAGGTGTGAGTTGCTCATTAACATTTCTTTTGTTTCCAAGGGTGGGAAAGGTGTCTGGTGGAGGGAGTCATTAAGGCCACCTGGCATGGGGTCTTCATAAGGAATTTGAGGTGTGAATGGTCATTAACATATCTTTTGTTTTCAAGGGTGGGAGAGGTCTGAGGTGTGAATTGGTCATTACAATGTGTGCCAAGCTTGGTAGGAACATCCTGTGTTCAGTGTTTTGTCCATCTGAGTACCTTGAAAACGCTTTGCATGCATTTTTCATGATGAAAAAAGGCTCTGGACAGCATTGGGAACTGGAAGAGTTAAAAAAAAAATTTTCAGACGCAAATGCTTATAAATGCGATTTGCCGCGTTTAGACACATTTAGCCGTGTTTACAAGTCTTTTGCATTTTAAATGCTGATAAAATTGACTGCTGAACGCAAGTTTTCTGCATTCAAAAAAACGACTGTAAACTCAAATGCCTGTAAATGACTGTAAACGGCAATGTGTACATGGACACATAGGAAAACATTAGGGTGAGTTCAGGGGCTGCTGAAAAAAACGCAGAAAAGCTCCTGAATGTCAGTTTATCAGCTGCAGTGTACATGAACCCTAAGGCTTGGTTCACACTGCTGGGTCCAAAAACTCATGCAACTTGCTTGCAACTTCCTTGCGACTTGCTTGCATCTTTTATGATTTAGCATTGCAGTCTGTGGCACTCAGGTTGCACCAGAATTGCAGAAACATAGTGCAGGAATAATTTTTTTATGATGCTGTGACTTGAGTTGCGTTGATTAAGGTGGCACCCATTGAAATTAATGTGTTTTGACCTGTCACGTGACTTTATGAAAGCTAAGTGAAAGTGAAACTGCAGCAGGTAAAGATCAGGTCTCCTGTCCTGCCAGATCGGTCTGCAGATAGTGTGCACTCAGGATGCTCACTTGCAAGCCTGTCAGATTAGGGCAAGTGTTCATGCAGCCGCTGCATCCCCATAGTAAATAATAAATTGTTTTTTCTCACACAGATGTAGAGACAGTTCTACCTAACCTTATCACATCTGCTGAAAATGCAGAACTTATTATGAAGGTTCCCACACAACTCTGGACATTAAGAAGTAAGTGTAAATATACTTCTATTGTTTAAATATTCTTAATTTTAAAGAAAAAAAAAATAGATACAAAAAAATTAAAGGGAGGATCCAGTATCATCCATAATATGATGCATGTCAATATTGTATCATGGAATTATATGATGAGCAACTACACCAACATTGCAAGGTGAGCGCCAAAACCAATGTTAGGGGAAGGGATCGTGGAGATGGCGGAGAAGGGATAGCTGAAAGTGAACAATGAGAGTGAAGAAAGTGTAGCCCAGCCTTTCTCAACCAGGGTGCCCACGCACCCTGGGGTGCCTTGAGGTTTCTTCAGGGGTGCCTTGGCAAGATGTCTAAAAATTGCCCAAAACTTGTATACAATCCAGCGGATGGAACAATCCTGCCTTTTAGTTACACAAAGCCACAGGTTTTCATTGTGCACCATTACGACCTTCTAGCTGCTGGCGTCCTGACAACCAATTACATCATCAGTTGATAAGAAGGATGTCAGCTGCCCACACAACATCCTAGTTTTACCCTCCCCTGCCCCTCTCCATCAGTGCTGGGGTCACATTAGCTCAGTGATGGATACAAACTGAGGGAGAAGAGAAACATTGGAATACTAGTCAGTACCAGTGTGCAGAAGTGTATTTGCTTTGGAAGAAAAAATCACCTCTAATGTTGGGTGTCCTACATGTGTGGATGTTGCTGTGTTACACAAAACTATTAAAATAGTTTTTCACATTGTAGAATGGGGTGCCTCCAGACTGTCCATAATTTTAAAGGGTGCCTTGCCAAAAAAAAAGGTTGAGAAACACTGGTGTAGAGATAAAAGAGAGTTAACAGTGTAGGATGAATGAAAGAACCCCTGCGCTTAGATGACCCTAATAGTAATAAAAGCTGCTAACACCTACTATGTACCAATATACCATAAACTAAAAAACTATGAAAATGGTGCAGCGCTGCTAATATTCATTAAGACAATGCATACGAAGCAAATAAAACAACACAAGTGAATCAACCCCCTTAGTGACAGCATAAATAGCATATATCAATCACTGGTGTCAAGGTGCAAATTGACACACACTTAGTAAGTGACTAAGGGGTGATAAACAGTGCAATATGAGCACACAGGTGAGGAACTCTTCACACGTGGATGTGTCATACGTGCCACAGGAATCCCAAAACAATCTGAGTGCCCCCTCACCTCCTTGCAATGACCTCAAGGGCCAACCAGCTTTCAACAGATAGTCAGGCAATCTCCTGTTGATCCCTTCAGTATGACCGGAATGATGGTAACTTTAGCCAGACCTCTTCCACCGCTCCAACGACACCTCTATCTTCCACTCAGAGACATAAACCAAACAGGCTCCATAGTGCAATATATCCAATTTATTAAATAAAAACAAAATACCCACTTACATGTAGGCAAACGATCGCACACAGTAATCGGCTGTCCTCCTGACATGCGGCTTCATGGAGTCCCAATATGGCGCGGATGCCGGAAGTGACGTCACCGCGTCCCGGAATAGACAATGAACGTACCAACGCGTTACGTCACGAATATCACGTGACTTCATCAGGGTGAACGCCCATAGTCTCACTCACCGCTTATATTGGCTGCCTGGGTGTCAATCAGCTTAAGAGACAACCCCCGGCGGCCATATTCTTGGAGTCTCGACCCATGCAGACACTCCCATTCAGTCACAAAGGGACTGATCGCAACTATTAATATATTGTATAGGAAGACAAATATCGGTGGCTTTATTAACAATTAAAACCCACCCAACATCCCCAACCACTAAATGGAATAAATCGGGGCATAATAGACCAATAAATATGTAATTAAAATATAATTAAAATATGTAATAAATTAAAATAAAAATACATATATCTATATATACATAAAAATATATATAAAATATATGTATACGCCTGTAATTCAACTCCATGTAAACACTCCATGTCTTGAGTATACATTCAAAAAACCTACCAAAAATACATATATCATAATATATCATAATAGCCAGATAGATCAAATACAATTATATATAAAAGACAAAATATTAAAATCATTTTCAAAAATCACTTATAAAACAATTCAGGTCGAATTCAATATTCAGACCTTTGGGAGCTTGTGTATGCATTGTGTATATCCACCGCGACTCGGCCTTACTAAGAGACCGCACCTTGTGACTCCCCCTTCAATGGCTCTTGTATTTTTCAATACCCCAAAAAATTAAAGACGAGGGGTCTTTATTATGACACAAAGAAAAATGCTTTGAAACGCTGTGTTTTGGATAACCCTTTTTTATATTCTGAATATGTTCTCCAATTCTTTTCCACATGGGTCTTTTAGTTCTGCCTATGTATTGTAACCCACACTGGCATTGCAACCCATAGAGTACCCCTTCTGTCCTACATGTTATAAAATCACGAATCTCATATCTTGTACCATCCACCTTGGACTCAAAAAATTTCCTTTTTTTATTTTGCCCTTTAATTTCCTTACACGCACGACATGATCTACAGGGAAAAAAACCCTTTTGGTCCAGAAAGGTGACCCGTTTATCTTTAATTGGGGGATCTACAACGTTTTTTACTAACCTGGTCCTTAAGGTCGGTGCCTTTCTATAAATAAAACGCGGTTTCTCAAAAATTATATTACTCAGACTAGGGTCTACCCTTAAGATAGGCCAATGTTTTCTAAAAAATTTTTCGATCATTTTATAATGTGTATTAAAATCCATAATAATTGGGACCTGATCCACACTGTCCCTACTATTGGCCATCTCAGTTTTCTTCCCCTTGTCTTTTAATAACATTTCTCTCTCCATATTTTCAACTACATTCATTTTATTAACAATATGCTCTCTTGTATAACCTTTTGAGATAAATCTTTCCCCTATCATCCCTACTTGTTCCTTATAGTCCTCTAGTTTGGTGCAATTTCTCCTGAGCCGTATAAACTGACCCTTCGGAATATTAAATAGCCAGGAAGGGTAATGACAGCTGTCACTCGGAATGTATCCATTCCTATCTACATTTTTGAAAAAAGTTTTAGTGACCACAGCACCTTGTTGTATACCTATATTCAGATCTAAAAAATTTATATTGGAGTTACTATATTCCCATGTCAACTTGATGTTTTTGTCATTATTATTAAGTTTATTGCAAAAGGCCAGTAGGGAGTTGGCATCCCCCTTCCATATTATGAACACGTTATCAATATAGCGTTTAAATACCAGGAGCTCTTTAGGGGTTTGTTGGTAAATGACCTCTTCCTCCCAGAGGGCCATAAACAAATTGGCCACACTGGGGGCAAACCTCGCTCCCATAGCAACCCCTTTTACTTGTTTATAAAACTTATGTTCATACCAAAAATAATTGTGCGATAAGCAGAAATCTAAACATTCTATCAAAAATTTTCTTTGCTTCCACTTAATGTCACTAAATTCTCGTAGGGCCCATTCTACTGACTTGATAGCTTTTTCATGTCCAATAATCGTGTACAAAGAAGCAACATCTGCACTCGCAAGATATATATCACCATGATCTTTATCCTTAATTTCATGGAGGACCTGAATAAGGTGCTTTGTGTCTCGTAAATATGACCTTGATTTTTTTACAAGGGGTTGGAGAAAGATATCAATGTACTGGCCCAACCTGGCCAAAATTGATTGAATCCCATTCACAATTGGTCTCCCCGGCGGACAGACCGGATCCTTGTGTAATTTCGGAATGGTATAAATTACCGGAATCCTACAAGATTCGGGGATCAAAAACTTAGACTCCTTTTTGTCAAGTATTTTTTTTATCGGTACCTTTCTTAATCAATTTCCCCAGCTCTTTCTTATAAATAAAGGTAGGATCTTTAGAAAGCACTTGGTACGTGGTGGAATCTTTAAGCTGCCCTTCTAGCTCTGTACGATAATACTCCTTAGTCATCACCACTATACCTCCCCCCTTATCCGCCGGTCTAATTACTAGATTATCCCTTTTGGAGAGACTTTTAATTCCTATATTAATACCCATGTTGTACCCAACTTTGGGAATAGTTAATTGTTCTAGATCAGAAACGACCATTTTCTTAAAAGTTTCTATCTGGCTATTATTGGAAACTTGTGGATTAAACAACGATTTGTTTTTTAAATTAGAATGGGCAAACTCATCATTAGGTTTCGCAACACTTGATTGGGTTTTTGGTAGGCCCAAAAAATACTTTTTGATGTTCAACCTCCTAATAAATTTCTGAATGTCTACATATACATCAAATTTTGATACTGGTTTTGGAGGGGCATATTTGAGACCCTTATCTAGGACCTGTAATTCCTCTTTAGTAAGAGGTACCCCACTCAAATTGAAAACCCCCTCTCCTAATTTTCTCTTTTCCTTTTGCTTCTTCCTCCCGGCTCTACACCCTCTCCTTTTGGGGGGCTTCTCCTTCTTTCCATTTCTAAACTCCTCTCCCTCCACCTTCTCTCTAAAAAATCTTGCTCAGAGTACCCGTAATTTAGTGGTTCATATTTATTATATACAGGTACGGGACTCCTTCCTCTGTTAGGCGGGTAAGGGTTCCCTCTTTCCTGATAATACTCCCTAGGTGTTCTGTTCCCTTGTGTCCTATAGTCATCCCTATAGGGAAATTCTGGTCTATTATAATAATCTTCCCTAGGATAATAATTGGGTCCGTTTCTTTGATATTGATTAGGCCTATACGGGTAGGGTTTCCATCCCTTCCCTTTACCACCTCCCTTAGATTTCTTTTGGGGTGGTCCTCTATTTGGTGGTCTCCACCCATTGTTTGGTGTGGGATGTCTAGGTGTATAGTTATTGAAATTCCTATTCATACCCTCATAATTTAACGTAGACTTTTTCGGTGTCTCCATTTTCACTTTAACAGGGGTGGTATTAACCGATGCATTCTCAATGTCATTAACCGAAGATTGACATTTGAACACTTGATCTTTTTTAAAATCATGATAATCACGCTGGTATTTCTTGCCTTTTCTATATTTTATTTCTTGATCCAACTTCTCAAGATCTTTATTTAGCCTTTTTGTAAGTTCTGCCATTTCAGACGAATCTTTAAATGACTCAATAGCATCTCTTATTTCTTTAATTTGCGATTCCAGATTCCTCATTTTCTTTTGTTTTCTTTTAATAGGAATTGTACCAACTCCAGCCCTTTCATATGGAAAAATTCAAACCATTCACTAACAGAATCCTCATCTACAAGACCATCTGCAATGGGTATATCCCATCTAAGTCTCCTCAGGATCAATTTTTCTTTTAAATACCTTTCATAAGTGACCATATCCCACCATATAGCCACTTTCTTTTCCATGAGATGGCCCAATTTCCTATAATGGGAATCTAAATCACTATTTTTTCCAGTAGCTGTATGTTTGAAAATATCCTCCAAATCTAGGGATCTATTTTCAATAAATTGGAAAACTTCCATCTTAGCTGCTGGGGAATACCGGGTACCAACTGTATATGAAAAAATGAATGAAATTGATTAAGAAAGGTACCGATAAAAAAATACTTGACAAAAAGGAGTCTAAGTTTTTGATCCCCGAATCTTGTAGGATTCCGGTAATTTATACCATTCCGAAATTACACAAGGATCCGGTCTGTCCGCCGGGGAGACCAATTGTGAATGGGATTCAATCAATTTTGGCCAGGTTGGGCCAGTACATTGATATCTTTCTCCAACCCCTTGTAAAAAAATCAAGGTCATATTTACGAGACACAAAGCACCTTATTCAGGTCCTCCATGAAATTAAGGATAAAGATCATGGTGATATATATCTTGCGAGTGCAGATGTTGCTTCTTTGTACACGATTATTGGACATAAAGAAGCTATCAAGTCAGTAGAATGGGCCCTACGAGAATTTAGTGACATTAAGTGGAAGCAAAGAAAATGTTTGATAGAATGTTTAGATTTCTGCTTATCGCACAATTATTTTTGGTATGAACATAAGTTTTATAAACAAGTAAAAGGGGTTGCTATGGGAGCGAGGTTTGCCCCCAGTGTGGCCAATTTGTTTATGGCCCTCTGGGAGGAAGAGGTCATTTACCAACAAACCCCTAAAGAGCTCCTGGTATTTAAACGCTATATTGATGACATGTTCATAATATGGAAGGCAGATGCCAACTCCCTACTGGCCTTTTGCAATAAACTTAATAATAACGACAAACACATCAAGTTGACATGGGAATATAGTAACTCCAATATAAATTTTTTAGATCTGAATATAGGTATACAACAAGGTGCTGTGGTCACTAAAACTTTTTTCAAAAATGTAGATAGGAATGGATACATTCCGAGTGACAGCTGTCATTACCCTTCCTGGCTATTTAATATTCCGAAGGGTCAGTTTATACGGCTCAGGAGAAATTGCACCAAAATAGAGGACTATAAGGAACAAGTAGGGATGATAGGGGAAAGATTTATCTCAAAAGGTTATACAAGAGAGCATATTGTTAATAAAATGAATGTAGTTGAAAATATGGAGAGAGAAATGTTATTAAAAGACAAGGGGAAGAAAACTGAGATGGCCAATAGTAGGGACAGTGTGGATCAGGTCCCAATTATTATGGATTTTAATACACATTATAAAATGATCGAAAAATTTTTTAGAAAACATTGGCCTATCTTAAGGGTAGACCCTAGTCTGAGTAATATAATTTTTGAGAAACCGCGTTTTATTTATAGAAAGGCACCGACCTTAAGGACCAGGTTAGTAAAAAACGTTGTAGATCCCCCAATTAAAGATAAACGGGTCACCTTTCTGGACCAAAAGGGTTTTTTTCCCTGTAGATCATGTCGTGCGTGTAAGGAAACTAAAGGGCAAAATAAAAAAAGGAAATTTTTTGAGTCCAAGGTGGATGGTACAAGATATGAGATTCGTGATTTTATAACATGTAGGACAGAAGGGGTACTCTATGGGTTGCAATGCCAGTGTGGGTTACAATACATAGGCAGAACTAAAAGACCCATGTGGAAAAGAATTGGAGAACATATTCAGAATATAAAAAAGGGTTATCCAAAACACAGCGTTTCAAAGCATTTTTCTTTGTGTCATAATAAAGACCCCTCGTCTTTAATTTTTTGGGGTATTGAAAAATACAAGAGCCATTGAAGGGGTAGTCACAAGGTGCGGTCTCTTAGTAAGGTCGAGTCGCGGTGGATATACACAATGCATACACAAGCTCCCAAAGGCCTGAATATTGAATTCGACCTGAATTGTTTTATAAGTGATTTTTGAAAATTATTTTTATATTTTGTCTTTTATATATAATTGTATTTGATCTATCTGGCTATTATGATATATTATGATATATGTATTTTTGGTAGGTTTTTTGAATGTATACTCAAGACATGGAGTGTTTACATGGAGTTGAATTACAGGCGTATACATATATTTTATATATATTTTTATGTATATATAGATATATGTATTTTTATTTTAATTTATTACATATTTTAATTATATTTTAATTACATATTTATTGGTCTATTATGCCCCGATTTATTCCATTTAGTGGTTGGGGATGTTGGGTGGGTTTTAATTGTTAATAAAGCCACCGATATTTGTCTTCCTATACAATATATTAATAGTTGCGATCAGTCCCTTTGTGACTGAATGGGAGTGTCTGCATGGGTCGAGACTCCAAGAATATGGCCGCCGGGGGTTGTCTCTTAAGCTGATTGACACCCAGGCAGCCAATATAAGCGGTGAGTGAGACTATGGGCGTTCACCCTGATGAAGTCACGTGATATTCGTGACGTAACACGTTGGTACGTTCATTGTCTATTCCGGGACGCGGTGACGTCACTTCCGGCGTCCGCGCCATATTGGGACTCCATGAAGCCGCATGTCAGGAGGACAGCCGATTACTGTGTGCGATCGTTTGCCTACATGTAAGTGGGTATTTTGTTTTTATTTAATAAATTGGATATATTGCACTATGGAACCTGTTTGGTTTATGTCTCTGAGTGGAAGATAGAGGTGTCGTTGGAGCGGTGGAAGAGGTCTGGCTAAAGTTACCATCATTCCGGTCATACTGAAGGGATCAACAGGAGATTGCCTGACTATCTGTTGAAAGCTGGTTGGCCCTTGAGGTCATTGCAAGGAGGTGAGGGGGCACTCAGATTGTTTTGGGATTCCTGTGGCACGTATGACACATCCACGTGTGAAGAGTTCCTCACCTGTGTGCTCATATTGGACTGTTTATCACCCCTTAGTCACTTACTAAGTGTGTGTCAATTTGCACCTTGACACCAGTGATTGATATATGCTATTTATGCTGTCACTAAGGGGGTTGATTCACTTGTGTTGTTTTATTTGCTTCGTATGCATTGTCTTAATGAATATTAGCAGCGCTGCACCATTTTCATAGTTTTTTAACAGTGTAGGATGGATGAAAGAGAAAGGAAACCATTTTGAATAAATGCATTCCTAAGAGAACTTAAGTAGATAGATAGATAGATAGATAGATAGATAGATATGAGAATAGATAAATAGATAGATATGAGAATAGATAAATAGATAGATATGAGAATAGATAGATATATAGATATGAGAATAGATAGATAGATAGATAGATAGATAGATAGATAGATAGATAGATAGATATGAGGATAGATATGAGGATAGATATGAGGATAGATAGATAGATAGATAGATAGATAGATAGATAGATAGATAGATAGATAGATAGATAGATAGATAGATAGATAGATAGATAGATAGATATGAGGATAGATAGATAGATAGATAGATAGATAGATAGATAGATAGATAGATAGATAGATAGATATGAGGATAGATAGATAGATAGATAGATAGATAGATAGATAGATAGATAGATAGATAGATAGATAGATGGATAGATAGATAGATATGAGGATAGATAGATAGATAGATAGATGGATGGATAGATAGATAGATAGATAGATAGATAGATAGATAGATAGATAGATAGATAGATAGATAGATAGATAGATATGAGGATAGATAGATAGATATGAGGATAGATAGATAGATAGATATGAGGATAGATAGATAGATAGATATGAGGATAGATAGATAGATATGAGGATGGATAGATATGAGGATGGATAGATAGATAGATAGATAGATAGATATGAGGATAGATATGAGGATAGATATGAGGATAGATATGAGGACAGATATGAGGATAGATAGATAGATAGATAGATAGATAGATAGATAGATAGATAGATAGATAGATATGAGGATAGATAGATAGATATGAGGATAGATAGATAGATATGAGGATGGATAGATATGAGGATGGATAGATAGATAGATAGATAGATAGATAGATAGATAGATAGATAGATAGATATGAGGATAGATATGAGGATAGATATGAGGACAGATATGAGGATAGATAGATAGATAGATAGATAGATAGATAGATAGATAGATAGATAGATAGATAGAT
The DNA here is from genome assembly GCF_062004578.1 of Staurois parvus. Lineage (NCBI taxonomy): Eukaryota > Metazoa > Chordata > Amphibia > Anura > Ranidae > Staurois > Staurois parvus. The sequence goes on along the minus strand of NW_028318185.1, from coordinate 2,331,638 downwards.
AGATATGTAGATAGATACTTTAGATTCCAGGGGATTATCTTAATAAAGGTCTGTAATCAGGGCATGACAAAGTTGCACCCAAGAGGACCAGGGTGTTCATGAACATGCTTTCTTGATTCTGAAGGCTGAAACAATTGAGTACTGACGTGATACTTTTTTTATTTGCACCAACATACAATTTTGAGGACAAGCTTTCGGGGTATGTCCCCTTCTTCAAGGTCCAGGCAGTACTTGATTCTAGAGGAACATTCCTGTTGTGCAACCAATATATTTTCCCAGGAGAAGCAAGAGCAAAAAGTCAGCTTCATAAAATATTCAGCAAAAAATAGAAAGGTTTCATTTAGTGTGCTCACTTGCTATACATATCTGCCTGAAAGAGATCAGAGCATGAACAAGATTATAACAATCCGAGATCTGAAAAAATATTGAAATTGTGTCTGGCTCCAGAAATCTAACTTAGCTTGGGGAAAAAAAGGTACAAAAAGGCTCCTGAAAAAAATTCAGAGATGCTCAGCCTTTAAAAATTTAAGGTGCATGGTCCAGACTGTGCTTATCAAACACATCTATTTTTTTAGCCCAGAAAAGTGAGTTCCTGTAGAGAGCACCAGTTTGTACAGTATGGGATATAGGAGATTGACAAGGAAGGGGGGGGGGGAATATTGGGAGATAAATGTTTTATTGTGAAACAGCAGGGTATTTGTATATGGGGTTACTGATGTGGCCATTCCTTTGGAGTGAGTTATGGTAGGTCAACCAGAGCATTGCATTGAGATTTATTCAATCTGGACCCATTCTGAGCTAATGATGGCAAGACCAATCTATGATTCTCTAAAGGATGGAAAATGCGTATTTCTGTAGGTTCTGCACACCTTTCTCCCATAGTCGTAAGGGGACAAAGGAAATGGTAATTTAAATTAAATCTGAAGCCAAAAGTTTTTTTTATTTTATTTTGGATTTCTGTGGAAGGATTACCATCAGGTTTTTATTTCTGTCTGTGTCACTCCATACCCTTTCTATTTGTCCTAGACACAATAATCACCAAATAGGCAAAGTGAATCTTCCCCACAGTAAAGAAAAAAAAAGTAACGGTAAATCTAAACTTTTATAGCTTTCACCATAGGTGAGGGGAAATTTGCCAATGGAGATTTGTGAATGCTAAGAGGGAATTTTCCTCTACTACTCTATTAAAAGGATGCCTCCTTAACATGACACAGATGGGACAAAACTTTTAAAGGGGTTTAAACAGTTACTCTAAACCCCCTAGTCTTATCTAAAACTTAAGAAAACAGTTTTGACACTAGATTAAATAGAAGTCTTGTGGGCATCTCTGTCAAAATACATTTAACAAAAATAAATGTCTGTTAATGAACTCTTAAACAATATTCCATCACAGTGGTCAGCCAAAACACATCCCCATTCAATGGTGGTCAGTAGGAGAAGGACCAACTTATACTGGTGGTCAGTATAAGTATAGGAGTAGGACCTTCTTATATTAGTGGTCTGTGGGAGAAGGCCACCTTATACTGGTGGTCAGTAGGAGAAGGACCTTCTTACATTGGTAGTCAGTAGGAAAAGGGCCTCCTTATACTTGTGGCCAGTTGGAGAAGGACCTTCTAATATTAATGGCAAGAAGAAGGGCCTCTTGATTGGTAATCAGTAGGAGAAGGACCCCCTTACGCTGGCGGTTAATGAAAATAACAACTTAAAATGTCATTGTTATCTGAGCTTAACTGAGAGATGAAAGGACAGGCTCCCACAATGCTGGCTCTGTTGAGTATCATTGGTACTGCACATAGGGGAGGGGAGATGGGGGGGGCAGATTTGTGCTAGGAGGTGGCACTGCGTAAAGGATTTGTGCTGGGAGGGGTGATTTTTGAGGGGTGAGGTATTGGGGGGGAAATTGAGTTGGCAATGAGATTTGGGGGCAAATATTTGTGCAGGAAGGCAAGATTATACTGGCAAGAGGGGGCATTTTTTTCATTTTTGTTTGCGGAGAATGTCTCCTTGAAGAGGGAATTTATGTTTTGGGAGGGGGTGGTTGTGCAGGAGATTTTTTGATGAGACATAATGCTCACACATTGTGTGGGGGGAGGGTCAGTTTGTTAGCTTTGCCCTGGGAACTAGATGACCTGCCCTAGCACTGGCAACCACATTTAAGGACTGGTAAGCTGCAATATATTACATTTTGTTTTGGGATTTAAGGTATGCACACCTTTTATGCTTTTTTAAAATATTGTGTATTTCCATTTAGCTACTCCAAGTGTTCCTGTAGAAGCCACTGGTAACCAAGTTATCACAATAAAACTCAAAGAAAATAATGAATCGATCCAGAAATTGTTTCCTACAACAATCCCAATGGATATTCCTGCTATCTCAAAGACAAGACAAGATGCCACTCAAGAATATAATTTGGAGGGTCAAAATCAGATTTCCACCAAGCTTCCTCAATTAGTGCATGGATTGCCTTTAAAAGAACACAAAATTGCTCCTACTAAACTACCTTTGATGGTGGAAACCATTGAACAAAAAGTCCACCCGCATTCTGACAAAATATCCTTACTACCACAAAATGGTTTAAGAGAACACAGTATATCATTTTTAACCCATAAAACTCAAGAGGTATCGTCACATAAATTACCAGACTGGACAACAATTGCTGCTCTTGAGATGTTACAAAGACCACATTCTGTAATGCCCCTTTGGACAGAAAAAACTCAACAAAAAATTGCTGTCTCTGTTACTGAAAAAATTATAATGGAAAAAGGTCCTTCACCATGGCTCACAACTCTGAATAGATCTCCTGAAACTGTGGTTGCCATGCGTACCCCATTAAAAATAACTCCACCTAAACATGAAATTCCTGTCATTGTAACTCCCCTAAGAGTGGACAGTGAGCTGTTTGAGAAACAAAATGAAGCTACAACAAAAAGGATTTTGTGGTCACAATTAACAAATGGGAAGAAGCAAAATGTTCCTTCAGTGCCTATCACCTTTGTGGGTAAGCAGTATTTAATTTTATTAACATGAATATACAGTAAAGCCAAAATATTTCACTCTTTCCTGGTGGCCATATTTCCTCCAGCAAGTGAGGGAAAATCTAAAGTTTAGTGTTGTCACTAGAATAGGAATAGAGGGAAAAAATCTACAGATGGGGGCATTTATTATTATTATTATTTATTATTATACTATATTGGTGATAGTTGGGTTTTACTGCTATCTGGGCCTCCATAAGGGCTTGTGTTGACAGGCTTTAAGCGCACACGATTGGCATCAGTTTGACAACAGTTTGAGGCACTTCTAAGATTATTCATAATTCATTGAGGTGTGCATTCCACCTGCAGGTGATCTCCTTACAACCTCAAAAACCTGCTTGAAGCAAACAAAAGCCTGTCAAAAGAAGCCCTTAGAGGGATTTCCATTTGCTTCCTGTCCTTCTAACAATGGTTTTACCTGACGGAAAGTAAGGGAAAATTTGCAGTATGGACAGAGACAATAATTAAAAACTTGGGAAGCCAGGAAGATTGGCGCTGGAACCCTAGGATTATCCTATCAATATGGGAATTTAAGGTGGTATTTGGATAGAGTATTTGGATTTTCGGCTGGTAACTTTTCCACAGCAAAGGATTTCCACAGTTCCCTTGACTTGTGCCTGAATGGATCTGTGATTAACATTCACCTCCAGAAACTAATTGTCCAGGTATTTATTTACTCCAATATGAATTAGGATAAATGCTTAAGCCAGCACATTTTGAGGGCCTAAGAAATTCTCTCATCAGAGCTTAAAGATTGAAAATGACCTATACTGGACAAAACAGCAGATGTAAATTAAACAATACATTCACTGGCCACTTTATTAGGTACACCTGTTCAATTGCTTGGTAACACAAACTGCTAATCAGCCAATCACATGTCAGCAACTCAATGCATTTAGGCATGTAGTCGTGGTGAATACGACTTACTGAAGTTTAAACCTATCATCAGAATGAGGAAGAAAGGGGATTTACTAAGTGACTTTGAACATGGCATGGTTGTTGATGCCAGATAGGCTGGTCTGAGTATTTTAAAAATTCTGATCTACTGGGAGTTTCATGCACAACCATCTCTATGGTTTACAAAGAATGGTCCGAAAAAGAGAAAATATCCAGTGAGCGGCAGTTGTGTGGAGGAAAATGCCTTGTTGATGTCAGAGATCAGAGGAGAAATGGCAGACTGGTTGCTGACCCTGACCCATTAAGATTGTAGGGTCAGAATTTGGAGTAAACAACATGAAAGCATGAATCCATCCTGCCTTGTATCAATGGCTCAGGCTGGTGGTGGTGTAATGGTGTGGGGGAGATTTTCTTGGCACTAGCAAGGTGTACCTAATAAAGCCTTTCAGCAGCTAGCTGGCAAAGAGGACCTTAAATAATGTTCACTCATCCAGTCAAAAATTTTCTTAATTTACATCTGCAGTTTTGTCCAGTATAGGTTATCTCCATCTTTAGACCCTGATGACATGAACATATTTTAGCTCCCTAAAAGTTGCTGGGAATGAAACCAGGAGCCAAGATAATGTAATCCCAGCATGCATTCGCAGGAGATACATCATCAGTGCCTGCCAAATGAGCAAAGAAAAAACACTGTGGACTCACAAGATGAACAGAAGGACATGGCACCTGTGGGGGCATGGTGGATGTAGGGAGTTTGAACCTCCCAGCACTGAAGAAGAGTACTCCCAAACATAAGTGTGCCATAGAAATGCAATGTCAAATGCTGGTCATCCCCACCATGCCTTACCTCTGCTATAAGGTGCTTTTTGGTGGTTTTTAGGGTGCAATTGGCTGTAAATGTCTCCTGGGGGTTGGGGAGCTTCTTTCAACTACTCATTAGCTGGGAATCTCAATGTGTTGAACTTTTCCTGTCTACACACTGCTTATATTGATGTTATAGTACTACAAGTAGATCCAAATGTATACAATCTTCTCTGTGGTGACAATTATACACTGCTCAAAAAAATTAAAGGAACACTTTTCAATGGGGAAAAACATCATGCTGGAGATCTATACTGACATGGGCGGGGTAATGAGTTAGGAATGTAAGGATGCCCCATCATTTGATGGAAATGAAAATTATCAACCTACAGAGGACTGAATTAAAAGACACCCCGAAAATCAAGTGAAAAAATTATGCAGCAGGCGAGTCCATTTTGCTGAAATTTCATTGCAGCAACTTAAAATGGTCCTCAGTAGTTTGTATTTCCCCCACGTGCTTGTATACATGCCTGACTGCATCAGGGCAGGCTCCTAATGAGAGAACAGATGGTGTCCGGGGGTATTTCCTCCCAGATCTGGACCAGGGTATCACTGAGCTCCTGGACAGTCTGAGGTGCAACCTGGCGGCGTCAGATGGACTGAAACATGACATCCCAGAGGTGTTTTATTGGATTTAGGTCAGGCGAGTGTAGGAGCCATTCAATGGTATCAATTCCTTCATCTGCCAGGAACTGACTGCATACTCTCGCCACATGAGACCAGGCATTGTCATGCACTAGGATGAACCCAGGACTCACTGCACCAGCGTAGGTTCTGACAGTGGGTCCAAGAATTTCATCTCAATACCTAATGGCAGTCAGTGTGCCATTGTCTAGCTGTAGAGGTCTGTGCGTCGCTCCATGGATATGCCTCCCCAGACCATCACTGACCCACCACTAAAACAGTCATGCTGAACGATGTTACAGGCAGCATAATGTTCTCCATGGCTTCTCCAGACTGACCTCTAAATGCAAAACTAGTGAAAAACAGTCAGAAAAGATGAGTAGGGAAAAAAATGTCGGTGGCCCACCTGTAAAACCATTCACGTTTTGGGGGTTATCTCATTGTTGCCCATCTAGTGCACCTGTTGTTAATTTAATTGACACCAAAGCAGCTGAAACTGATTAAAACCCCCTCTGCTACTTAACTGACCAGATCAATATCCCAGGAGTTTCATTGACTTGATGCTATACACTGAATAAAAAGTGTTCCTTTAATTTTTTGAGCAGTGTATATGTGGTTCCCAAAAATGGTGGTTTTCAGCAATATGTGATGACTTCAACAAAAATTAAATTCTGCTATCTAATCCACCTGTAAAGTTTGAAACTAATTCAATAGAAGCTTCAACGTTGAAATGGATCATCTATTCATTGACCTGACTTGCATCGATAGGCGACACAGTTTACTACTATAAAGTACCACTCATTATAAGCTGGAAGGTTTCCAGTTAACCATAATGGTTTCAGGATTTCCTTGCACTTATTATTTAGTCATTTTACTTTTCACTTTTCATTATGTAAGCTATACTCTCAATACATAACACACACACATACATTATATTGCCAAAAGTATTGGGACACCCCTTCGATTCAGGATTCAGGTGTTCCAATCACCTCCATGGCCACAGATGTGTAAAATCAAGTACCTAGTCATGCAGACTGTTTCTACAAAAATTTGTGAAAGATTGGATTGCCACCTGTGCAATAAGTCCATCCGTGACATTTCCTGGCTGCTAAATATTCCACGGTCAACTGTTAGTGGTATTATGACAAAGTGGAAGCAACTGGGAACAACAGCAACTCAGCCATGAAGTGGTAGGCCACATAAAATGACAGAGCGGGGTCAGCGCATGCTGAAGCACACAGTGCACAGACGTTGCCAACTGTCTGTAGAGTCAATAGCTAAAGACCTCCAAACTTCATGTAGCCTTCAGATTAGCACAACAACAGTGCGTGGAGAGATTCATGGAATGTGTTTCCATGGCCAAGCAGCTGCATCCAAGCCTTACATCATCAAGTGCCATGTAAAGCGTCGGATGCAGTGGTGTAAAGCACGCCACCACTGAACTCTAGAGCAGTAGAGACGTGTTCTCTACAGTGACGAATCACGCTTCTCTGTCTGGCAATCCGATGGACATGTCTGGGTTTGGCGGTTGCCAGGAGAATGGTACTTGCCTGACTGCATTGTGCCAAGTGTAACCTTTGGTGGAGGGGGGATTATGGTGCGGGGTTGTTTTCCAGGGTTGGGCTTGACCCTTAGTTCCAGTGAGATGAACTCTTAAGGCATCAAAATGCCAAGACATTTTGGATAATTTCCTGCTCCCAACTTTGTGGGAACAGTTTGGGGATGGCCCCTTCCTGTTCCAAGATGACTGTGCACTAGTGCACCAAGCAAGGTCCATAAAGACATGGATGAGTGAGTTTGGGGTGGAGGAAATTGACTGGCCTGCACAGAGTCCAGGCCTCAACCCGATAGGACACATTTTGGGATGATTTTGAGCAGAGATTGCGAGCCAGGCCTTCTCATCCGACATCAGTACCTGACCTCACAAATGTGCTTCTGGAAGAATGGTCAAACCTTCCCATAGACACCCTCCTAAACCTTGTGGACGGCCTTCCCAGAAGAGTTGAAGCTGTTATAGCTGCAAAGGGCGGGGCCAACTCAATATTGAATCCTGCGGACTAAGACTGGGATACCATTAATGTTCATGTGTGTGTAAAGGCAGATGTCCTGATACTTTTGTCAATATAGTGCATATATATATATATACACAGTATCTCAGAGAAGTGAGTCCACCCCTCACATTTTTGTAAATATTTGATTCTCTCTTTTCATGTGACAACACTGAAGAAATGACACTTTGCTACAATGTGACGTAGTGAGTGTACAGCTTGTATAACATGTAAATTTGTTGTCCAATCAAAATAAAGCAACACATATCCATTAATGTCTAAATCGCTGGCAACCAAAGCGAGTACACCTCTAAGTGAATTTTTTTTCTATTAAAAGAAAAAATATGTTTTGAGTTTATATTGACAACATTTCTGTTGCTGCCCATTTAAAGTAGATTGATATACTAAGTTGGTGATTCCTAGTTTCTCTACTATTATTATTATTATTACACAGTATTTATAAAGCGGCAGCAGTTCGCTCAGCGCTGTACATTACAAAGGGGGACAATACATGCGACGGTACGAAAACAATACAATGTGATACACGAGGGGTTCGAGGGCCCTGCTCTTTCGAGCTTACAATCTAGGAATGGGCTTGAAATTTGGGCTTGAAATTTGCAGTTTGTGGTTTAGAAGGCTGCCTAACTGTTTGGGTTTTAAATTTGTGAGTATAGCAGTTTGCAGAAGGTTAATTCAGAAGCCATTTATACCATGGTGAAATATGAGGCTAATTTTGACAAACTTTCAGCAAACGTAAAGTTGGTTAGATTGCAGCCAAATCACTTTTAGCAAAATCACTGCCTACATCAATAATGGTTAATTTTTTGGATGTTGTATTGAATTGTAGCACTTTTTTCATCATTCTTTCTTGGTTTGTTTTACCAACTCAAAAAGCATTTGTACTAGATTTAGATTTTTTGGAGAGTTTTGGACTCTCTCCCTAATTCAGGCATATTAATGATATGTATAATGTTGATGACAATAGCAGTTTACTTTTCTGTTGGCCTAAAGTGAAAACAATGTGCATTCATTTTATTAAGCTAATGGCTAGACCAAAAATGTGGAAAACCAAAAACTGTTTTATAAGGCAGCTAAAGAAGTCTTCCAATACGAACGGCTCAGAATTTTCAAGCTTTAATTATTTTTCTATAGATCCTCTCCTACCTCAATTGAGACCATCAACAGAAGGACAGAAAATGTCTGTACATGCGTACACACAGTCAAGTGAGTACTTTTTATTCAACAATAAATCTTTCATTGATTATGAAGCATTAGTAAGTCTATTGATATACACATACAATCTGCTTAGACTAGCTTTCGCATTCTTTCTAAACTGAAGAACAATTGACATGCATTTCAAGATTCAAGGAACCCCTACCTATAATGATTATATCTAGACTTCATAGTACCTTGGTGTGAACAGTAAGTTGTAGATTAGGGATGAGCTGAACATACCTGAGTTGGGTTTGAGGCAGGTATGCAAACTTTACTGAAGTTTATGTGCTGAATCTGAACCCCAATGAAGTCAAGGGGAGCAGCATGTTAAAAATCAGTAATGCCTATTTTCTAGGCTAATAGGCAAGGTATTGTCAAGCAAATGGTACTGGGGGCTGGGCACTGACCTGGAGAAAATGTAAATTTTGGCAGGAAGCAGTGATTTTAATAGAAAATAATTAAAAATGCAAAATTCTATGCCTGGGGGGGATGCCTTCAACCTGCCTGTGAAGTGGCGTACAATGTATACAATCTACTGCAGAAATACTGACATTTCCAAAAAGGCAGTTTAAATTGGCAGTAAATAATGACTCTCAGTTGCTTCAATGTCTTTAAAAAACAGCTAGGGCTTCTCTTCATCTATACCAGACTCTTATCTTTGATGGGGGGGGGGGTGTCAATACAAAAAGAAGTGTGTGGTTCCACCCAAAAATACAAAGCAGATATTTATCATTCATTCATTGAGTGTGCAGCCTAGCAGGCAGAAAAGAGGTGAGTAGAGTGGCCCCCCTCCAAACCATACCAGGCCACAAGCCCTCCGCATGCTGGGGTAGGTCTTTTCCCCACAACCCTGGCCCAGTGGTTGTGTGGGTCTGAGGGTGGGAGGCCCCGAAGTACCACCCCCCAGCTGAATGAGTAATGGGTACACAGTGCTATAGTGCCTGGCTGTTATGTTGGGGCAGGTGAAAACTGAACACAGCAAACAGGTGCCTGCAGTTGACAGACAGGCAGAGTGGTTCAATGACAGTCAAGGTACAAGGCAAGCAAGGTTTGGAATAGTCAGGGTCAAATCTGTAGTCAAAAGGCAGGCAGAGTTCAGAGAGTAGTCGATATCCGATCCCAAATCGGCAACGAAGGAATCCAAGCTAGCAGGTACAGGGACAGGGCAGACAAACACGGAGCTTGGAGCACGTGTTACTAACGAAACATTACTAGCATGAGGTCGCAGGCTTGGATGGTTCAAACCAGGTTAGGTTTCCACACAGAGGCTGGCCACATCAATCAACTTACAAGTGGACAGACAGACAGGGAGAATGTATCACAACCAAAACCAGGATGCTGGAATGAGACCAGCAGCTGTGATGGAGCAGGAGTGCTACACGCTCCTGACACTCACCAGGAGAAAAAAACCACCAATTGACTGGCAAGTCTGATCCCATCACTACACTCACCGCGAATGACAGCTACGGTCCAGGTAAATCTAAACAAAGGGTCTGGGTATACCCAGTGGTGTCATTGCCCATGTGGCCATTTTTGGGCAATGATGTCAATCACTGTCTTGCCCCTTTGTTTACATGGCTGGGGATTCCAAGACACCAAATTTATGGGGCCTGATGGTTTGTTGGTTTGGTCCAGTTGCTAAGGACGTGGCAGGTGAAGGAAGTTGTCACATATATTTTCTGTATCTGCCACCCCTCTCTGCCAATCCCTCCACTGGCTCCCAGTTGCCCAACGGATAAAATTTAAAACACTAACAATGACATATAAAGCCATCCACAACACTGCCCCAAATTACATCATCGATCTCTAAATATCACCCAAACCGTACTCTCCGCTCCTCGCAAGACCTCCTACTCTCTAGCTCCCTTATCTCCTCCTCCCATGCTCGTCTCCAGGACTTCTCCAGGGCATCCCCCATCCTCTGGAACTCCTTACCCCAATCTATCAGACTGTCGCCTACTCTACTTACTTTTAGGCGATCACTGAAAACCTATCTCTTCAGGGATGTCTATCCCACCCTCTGCTAATACTGGAATCTTCTACTCTTCCAACCAGTCCATCCCCCACAGTTATTACCTATTGTACCATTAACCCCTCCCTCCTAGATTGTAAGCTCCAAGGATCAGGCCCTCAAATCCCTCTTGTATTGAACTGTATTGTTACTGTATTGTCTCCCACTATAATGTAAAGCGCTGAGCAAACCGTTGGCGCTATATAAATCCTGTACAATAATAATAATTATAATAATAACATATAGTGGTGGTAGAAAAACTGTTACTATACAGTTGTGCTAAAAGTTTGCATACCTTTGGCAGAAATCATGAAATTTTGGCATTGATATTGATAATACTACTGATCATGCCAAAACACTGTCTTTTATTTAAGGATAATGATCATATGAAGCCATTTATTATCACATAATTGTTTGGCTCTTTTTGAAATCATAATGCTAACAGGAATCACCCAAATGGCCCCAATCAAAAGTTTACATACCCTGTAATGGCCTTGGTACAGACACACAAAAGGACACACACAGGTTAAAATGGCAATTAAAGGTTAATTTCCCATATCTGTGGCTTTTTAAATTGTCTGTGTATAAATAGTCAAGAGTCATAGAGTTTGTTAGCTCTCATGTGGATGCACTGAACAGGCTAGATAATGAGCCATGGGGAGCAGAAGAGAACTTTGAAAAGACGATGACTCTTCAGTGGTTACAGCAGTAAAAGATGAAGGTTCTGTAGTGGCCATCACAGTCCCCTGACCTTAATATCATCAAGCCACTCTGGGGAGATTTCAAACGTGCGGTTCATGCAAGACGACCACAGACTTTGCAAGACCTGGAGGCATTTTGCCAAGATGAATGGGCAGCTTTACCATCTGCAAGAACTCAAGGCCTCATAGACAACTATTACAAAAGACTGCATGCAGCCATTGATGCTAAAGGGGGCAATACACAGTATTAAGAACTAGGGGTGTGCAGAATTTTGAACCGGGGGCATTTCATTTGTTTACTTGCTGCCATGTTTTGTTTAAGTGATTGTGCCTTTCTGTTATGATCTACAGTTCAATATGAATCCTATAAGAAATGTTTTGCCGGCTCACTCATGTTTTTTGAAATGGTACATTTTATTACCAAATCTCCAAGGGAATGCAAACTTTTGAGCACAACTGTAATTACTTTTTGCTCCTGCTAAATGGGCTAGAACACGGGTGTCAAACTGGCAGCCCTCCAGCTGTTGCCAAAGTACAAGTCCTATGAGGCATTGCAAGATTGACAGTACAAGCATGACTTCCAAAAGCAGAGGCATGATGGGACTTGTAGTTTCGCAACAGCTGCAAGGCCGCCAGTTTGACACCCCTGGGCTAGAAGACCAACGTTTGGACAGACCCCTGAACAAGCAATGTTTAGTACAAAGCTGTGTTTGAACTGAACCTTCAGCTCATCCCTGATATAGTTATAGGAATAAATAAAAGAATAAACATTTGTGACACTCAGGACTGCTGTAAATGCCAAAATAATTTTCAGTAAAAATAATGACAATTAACAAGAAATACAGACAGTGAAAATTGTAGTGTTAGCCCAATTTGGTGGTCAGAGAAAATGTCTCCTTACAGTGGAAATTAGTGGAACATGCCCCCTTACCTTGAAGGCCAATAACGTGTTCCCTTATACTGGTGGTCCTTGAGACAAGGGCTCCCTTAAACTGGTAGTCAGTGAGAGAAGAGCACCATTACATTGGTGGTCAATAGGAGAAATGTTTTTTATAATGTTGGTCAATGGGAAGAATGCTTCTTAGATTGGTGGTGAGTGGAATGAATGCTCCTTAAATTGGTGCTCAATGGGAAGCATGCTCCTGACATTGGAAGCTAGTGGGAAGAATGCTCCTTACATTAGTGGTCAGTGGAAAGAATGTTCCTTACATTGGTGGTCAGTGGGAAGAATGCTCCTTACATTAGTGGTCAGTGGGAAGAATGATCCTTACATTGTTGCTCAATGGGAAGCATGCTCCTGACATTGGAAGTTAGTGGGAAGAATGCTCCTTACATTGGTGGTCAGTGGGAAGAATGTTCCTTACATTGGTGGTCAGTGGGAAGAATGTTCCTTACATTGTTGCTCAATGGGAAGCATGCTCCTGACATTGGAAGCTAGTGGGAAGAATGCTCCTTACATTAGTGGTCAGTGGGAAGAATGCTCCTTACATTAGTGATCAGTGGGAAGAATGTTCCTTACATTGGAAGTTAGTGGGAAGAATGCTCCTTACATTGGTGGTCAGTGGGAAGAATGCTCCTTTCATTGGCGATTAATAGGGAAAATGCTCTGTAAAGCGCTGCTCAATGGAAAGAATGCCCCCGTACCAAGACCTAAAAAGTTGTGTCAGTGGTTAGAAAAAGACAGAAATTGCTAATTCCCCTATCAACTTTTGGAGGAACCGTAGTGTTTTATGGAACCCTGACTGAGAAAGGCTGGCTTAGACAATATTAAATCCAAGTAAAGTGCTTCATGCATAATTTAATTTAAAAAAACATAAAAGAATAGGTGTGTAACAGTTTTTAGCATTTGAATGCCAATAATAAACTACCAAAAAGCCTTGCATTAGGTAGCAAATCTGCAATAAGCTAGCTGTGCATGGATTAATGTGATAATGAATATAAAAGATAAACTATTTGCAAACTGCTTTTATGGGAATATCATACACAAAGAACAAATATGCCACTGCCGGCACTGAATCCCCAAACTGCCAATGATCACTGGAGCCAGTTCCTATTGTCGTTGCCTTCTAGCACAGTCTATGGAAAAGGGTCAAAGAAGGAAGGAGGAAACACTCACCACATTAAAAGTCTCAGAACAATTTACTGAGCCATCCAACACACAAGGAGCTTACTCATGGGATCAATGAACCTATAGTCCAATAGGTAAGCTTCTTACTGAGTTAAACTTGTTAGGAGTTTGTACATTGGATGGAGTAATCTATGTGCTGCATGACTCAAACTGTTCCTAGGCTTTCAATATGGTGAACAGTTCCTGCTTCCTTCTTTGGATCCTTTTGCAGAGTATGAGAATATTATAGTTGTGATTCATCAGTCGGGGATTTCAAACAAGTTCTTTGTTCTATAGGACTGGTCTCCATTTTAAGGTTACCTAAGGCACCTACACAAGAAGCAATCTTCTTTGTAGATAATTTTTCTATGTTTGTAACATCCTCAACCTCCAAATCTGGCCATACATTATACAATTTTCTTATTCAATTACCTTTAGATTTACCATCAATAGACTCCCTCAAGAGTTGGTTCTGGCCAGCTCAGTGGATTGCTTCAAAAAAGTCCTGGATTCTTTCTTAGATGCACAGAATATAACTGGATATAACATTTATAGGTAAAGTTGATCCAGGGAATGGGTTTTAATGGCCGAGCTGCTGCATCCAAGCAATACATCACCAAGTGCAATGCAAAGCGTTGGATGCAGTGGTGCAAAGCACGCCACCACTGGACTCTAGACCAGTGGAGACATGTTCTCTGGAGTGATGAATCCCACTTCTCTGTCTGGCAATCTGATGGACGTGTCTGGGTTTGGCAGTTTCCAGGAGTACGGTACTTACCTGACTGCATTGTGCCTCTCGGGGGATCAGGAAGGAATTTTTTTCCTAGCAGGAGCAAATAAGATCATGCTTTGCTGGGTTTTTTTTACTTCTTCTGGATCAACTGTGGGTGTAGAATTATAACTTTTTTTTTCTATGGTTGAACTGGATGGACTTTTGTCTTTTTTCAGCCAGACTAACTATGTAACTATGCAACTATCAATTATGTGGCGCAGGGGCCTGACTGATTGCATACAAATTGAAATGTTTAGGTTTGACCTCATATTTGGGTTTTGGTAAATCTATAGGAAAATTGTACAAGAAAATTGTATATTGTTTGGCAAGCCTTAGGCTAATGCGGGCCATAGATGGGATGCAAAACGGCTGAAAATCATCCGAAAAAAAAAATCGGCCGATTTTTGGATCGTCAGTGCGGTAATCGGTCAGCCGTTTTTTGTGATTTTTGCCCTTTTTGATTATCGGTCCTGCTGGGAAATAATCGGCCAAATTTGTTGTTCTGCCAATTTTCACGGCAATGATGGACAAATCTGCCAATCTTTTTCCGATTGTAAAAAATGCGCATGAGTAGCGACATGAATGAAGAAGGAAAAGAAGGAAAATAATAGAATATAAATGAGAAAAATAAATTGAATATGAACAAAAAGAGAAATAGAATATGAAGAAGAAGAAGAAGAAAAGAAGAAATAGAATATGAAGAAGCAGAAAAGAAGAAATAGAATATGAAGAAGAGGAAAAAGAAGAAATAGAATATGAAGAAGAAGAGGAAAAAGAAGAAATAGAATATGAAGAAAAAGAAGAAATAGAATATGAGTAAGAAGAAGAAAAAAAAAAAAGAATTTCAGTCCGATATTATATTTGACATTTAAAAGTATAGCAACATTGTATCCGAATAGAAACATCTGTATCCAAAATGGATACAAATAGATACAATGTTGCAACTTTTTCTTCTTTTTATTCATATTCTATTTCCTCTTTTTTTTTAATATTCTATGTCTTCTTCTTCTGCATATTCTATATAATTGCCGGCCGTAGATGGGACGAAAGACAGCCGACATTTTTTTCTAGCAATGGTGGTAACGTCGGCTGATTGAACGACCGATTTTTCATTTTTATTAAAAAAAAAACGGCCGGTTTTCTTCCCGTCTATGGCCTGCATAATGGTTGGTTGATGCAAAGTAGCGGGGTAGGCTTTCACCCTGACAGACAGGGCTGTGTTGTGTGACAGAGCTGAGTAACTCTTATGGTGGTAACACATGCTTCGATCTGTCATTCGATCAAAATGATTGAATCATCAACCAAATAGCCACAACTTCCCTTCCAATTTAAATCAGTTTCAATCAAACTGAGTCAAATAGCCAGGGTGATCATTATCAATCTTTTTAGATCAATAGCCAACACTGAGATACTTTATTAATGAATGTAATTGTATTTTGATTGATCAGATTATGACACTATATGGTGGAGGTACAGTTGATAACTTATAATCATATCCTAACTATAAAGCAAAATCCACTTCTCTGTGTGAAGCCTATCAATCGAATGGCTTATCCACAATAGAGTGATTATTACTATCAGAAGAAATCAAGTGGAAAAAAAATCAATCATTTATCTAAGCATATATGGCCATTATTAGAACTAAATAGAAAGAAATACAAATCCTTTGACAGATAAAGTGGTTGTAAAGGCTGAAGGTTTTTTTACCTTCATGCATTCTATGCACGAAGGTAAAAAACCTGTGTGCAGAAGCCCCCCCAGCCCCTTAATACTAACCTGAGCCCCATTGCAATCTAGCAATGTGCACAAGAACCTCGGGTGTCCTGAGTCTCTGCCTCCTCATTGGCTGAGACAGCAGTAGAAGCCATTGGCTCCCACTGCTGTCAATCACAGCCAGTGAGCCAATGAGGAGATAGAGGGAGCGGGCCGAGCCGTGGCTCCTTGTGTGAATGGACACATGGAGCAGCAGCTCAGCAGTGTGCCTGCTCAGCTGCCCCCATAGCAAGCTGCTTGCTATGGGGGCACCCAACAGGAAGGAGGGGCCAGAAGTGTCAGCTGGGGACCTGAGAAGAGGAGGATCCAGGCTCAGAGCAGGTCAGTATAGGCATGTTTTTTTTATTTAAAAACAAAACAAAAAAAAACTGAAACTTTAGTAACATTCCACTTTTATGTTTTCCAACTGTGTATTTATCTGTTTGCCCAGAGTTTTGCTTTAGGGCTCATTCACACTAGTGGTTGAAGGGCAGTAAAATCCTGCAGTTGAGTCACATTTTATCACCCTCCAACCACTCTTGCTTTAGCTGAAGAGGCAGTGGCTGTGGGTGCTTTGTTGTTGCAGCAAGAATTGCGCCCCCATTGCTTTTGGCAGGCATAGCGCCTGCTAAGCGCAACCTATTCAAATTAATTGGGTCACCCTGCAGCCATGTGCAATGCAAGTGTCTGTGGCATGCTAGCATGGGTTTCAAGGGGTTAAAGCAGGTAGGGAGGACGTGATACAAAACCTCCTCATTGCCTTTTCAATGCTCTCTGAAGAGCAATCCAAACACGTATCGCTCATTAACCTCCCTGGCTGTATTCCTGAGTGTAGCTTGGGGTAAAGTTTCAGTACCACATGCGGTAACACTGAGCTACACTCAGCCTTACCATGCGGCACTGCTCCCGGATCTGTTCTTTTACCTTGTCCTGCGCTCCCGCGATGTCCCCCCTGCAGCGTCCCCTGTAATGTCCTCCGGCGGATGCCGGCATCTGTCTTCTGGGTTCCGTCCCCTGCGACGTCGGGACGTACGGGGGACGGAACTGGTGGGAAAATTGAAAATGACAAAAAGTGGCATTCACTAAAATCACATAGTATAACATTCCTGTATCAAACCATTTCACATACATTTTGTCCCGAGTGCTTTGTCCTGTGCCCTGCCTGCATTTTTACTGTTCTTTCTGCCTGGAAACTGAGAAACGTCCATGGCGTCTAAAAAGCATCCCTTTAGGTCAAAAGCGGTTTTAGACCAACTAGAGAACAGCGATAGTAAATCAGAACCACTTGCAGAATTGAATGATAATGATTCGTGGAGAAATTCGTCATCAGACACTGAAAACGATTTTCTGACTTTGCTCAGTGATGTGCGAACTTGGCGCTCTATTTCAAATTTTATGATTATTTATTAAATTATAATTTATGATTTAGTGTTTCAAATTTTATCCTACCCGGGATGTTTACTAGACTCTTGTTCGGACAGATTTCATTGAGTTATTCCTAAAAATTACAGGCCTACAATAAATAAAAAAAAATATTTCCATGCAAAAAGAGGTAATGCTTTGAGCACAGAAATATGGACATAATCAGACCACTAGGGAGGTTAAAGACCAAAGCAAGTGTGAACAAGCTCTTAAACAAAATTACTGTAATGAATTAAGTATAAAAGACAGTTCATTCATTTCTCTGTATAGGTAAGTTTGAAGTGAAGTGGCTGGGCTTAGAACAGAATGCAGCCAATCCAAGCGTGTCACCATTTTGATGTTATTTGTTGAGTTTTTATTCTATGTTTACCTGAAAGTAATCTTTCTTGTGATTTTCACATTTTCACTCCATTGCTGTTACTAGAGATGAGCGAATCGAACCAGGCGAACCGGAATTCGAGTCGAATTTCAGGAAATATTCGATTCGCGGCGAAACCGAAATTTTGCCTACTTCGGGTGCGCGAATCGAACATTTCCCGATCAGCCGGCAAAAGTGTCCCTGCAGTGAGCTCCGCTATTTCTGACAGTTCTCTGACAGAAGGAACACATGTTTAGCGGTTGAAACATTGTATCTATTAGTTTACATTTAGGATACAGATGTTTCAACCACTGTTCATGTGAAGAAGCTGTGAGAGAACTGTCAGAAATAGAGGAACTCTGCACATACACTTTTTGCCGGCTTGGAATTATTCTTCTTTTCATCCTACTTCTTCTTCTTCTTCATCTTCATCCTCAGAAGAAGAGGATGAGGATGAGGATGAAGAAGAAGAAGAAGAAGTAGGATGAAAAGAAGAATAATTCCAAGCCGGCAAAAAGTGTATGTGCAGAGTTCCTCTATTTCTGACAGTTCTCTCACAGCTTCTTCACATGTACAGCGGTTGAAACATCTGTATCCTAAATGGAAACTAATAGATACAATTTGTATCTATTAGTTTCCATTTAGGATACAGATGTTTCAACCGCTGTACATGTGAAGAAGCTGTGAGAGAACTGTCAGAAATAGAGGAACTCTGCACATACACTTTTTGCCGGCTTGGAATTATTCTTCTTTTCATCCTACTTCTTCTTCTTCTTCTTCTTCTTCATCCTCATCCTCATCCTCTTCTTCTGAGGATGAGGATGAGGATGAAGAAGAAGAAGAAGCAGTAGGATGAAAATAAGAATAATTCCAAGCCGGCAAAAAGTGTATGTGCAGAGTTCCTCTATTTCTGACAGTTCTCTCACAGCTTCTTCACATGTACAGCGGTTGAAACATCTGTATCCTAAATGGAAACTAATAGATACAATTTGTATCTATTAGTTTCCATTTAGGATACAGATGTTTCAACCGCTGTACATGTGAAGAAGCTGTGAGAGAACTGTCAGAAATAGAGGAACTCTGCACATACACTTTTTGCCGGCTTGGAATTATTCTTCTTTTCATCCTACTTCTTCTTCTTCTTCTTCTTCTTCATCCTCATCCTCATCCTCTTCTTCTGAGGATGAGGATGAAGAAGAAGAAGCAGTAGGATGAAAATAAGAATAATTCCAAGCCGGCAAAAAGTGTATGTGCAGAGTTCCTCTATTCTGCAGATACACTTAGAGGAGCTCTGCACATACACTTTTTGCCTGTTTGGAATTAATCTTATTTTCATCCTACTTCTTCTTCTTCTTCTTCTTCTTTATCCTCATCCTCAGAAGAAGAAGAAGAGGATGAAGAAGAAGAAGAAGAAGAAGAAGAAGAAGTAGGATGAAAATAAGAATAATTGCAAGCCGGCAAAAAGTGTATGTGCAGAGTTCCTCTATTCTGCAGATACACTTAGAGGAGCTCTGCACATACACTTTTTGCCGGCTTGGAATTAATCTTATTTTCATCCTACTTCTTCTTCTTCTTCTTCTTCTTCTTCTTCTTCATCCTCATCCTCATCCTCAGAAGAAGAAGAAGAGGATGAGGATGAGGATGAAGAAGAAGAAGAAGAAGAAGTAGGATGAAAATAAGAATAATTCCAAGCCGGCAAAAAGTGTATGTGCAGAGCTCCTCTAAGTGTATCTGCAGAGCTCCTCTAAGTGTATCTGCAGAATAGAGGAACTCTGCACATACACTTTTTGCCGGAAACCGCTGTATGGAGGGAATGTCCCAGAACTGTCAGAAATAGTCTATTTCTGACAGTTCTGGGACATTACCTCCATACAGCTGTTTCAACCGCTGTATGGAGGGAATGTCATAGAACTGTCAGAAATAGACTATTAATGACAGTTCTGGGACTGTCCTTCCATACAGCGGTTGAAACATTGTATGTATTTGTTTCCATAAATGGATCCATTTATGGAAACAAATACATACAATGTTTCAACCGCTGTATGGAAGGACAGTCCCAGAACTGTCATTAATAGTCTATTTCTGACAGTTCCATGACATTCCCTCCATACAGCGGTTGAAACAGCTGTATGGAGTGAATGTCCCAGAACTGTCAGAAATATACTATTTCTGACAGTTCTGGGACAATCACTCCATACAGCTGTTTCAACCGCTGTATGGAGGGAATGTCATGGAACTGTCAGAAATAGACTATTAATGACAGTTCTGGGACTGTCCTTCCATACAGCGGTTGAAACATTGTATGTATTTGTTTCCATAAATGGATCCATTTATGGAAACAAATACATACAATGTTTCAACCGCTGTATGGAAGGACAGTCCCAGAACTGTCAGAAATAGTCTATTTCTGACAGTTCTATGACATTCCCTCCATACAGCGGTTGAAACAGCTGTATGGAGTGAATGTCCCAGAACTGTCAGAAATAGACTATTTATGACAGTTCTGGGACATTCACTCCATACAGCGGTTGAAACATTGTATCTATTTTTTTCCATAAATGACATTCTGCAGATACACTTAGAGGAGCGCTGCAGATACACTTTTTGCCGGCTTGGAATTATTCTTATTTTCATCCTACTTCTTCTTTTTCTTCTTATGAGGATGAGGATGAAGAAGAAGAAGTAGGATGAAAATAAGATTAATTCCAAGCCGGCAAAAAGTGTATCTGCAGCGCTCCTCTAAGTGTATTTGCAGAATGTCATTTATGGAAAAAAATAGATACAATGTTTCAACCGCTGTATGGAAGGACAGTCCCAGAACTGTCATAAATAGTCTATTTCTGACAGTTCTGGGACATTCACTCCATACAGCTGTTTCAACCGCTGTATGGAGGGAATGTCATGGAACTGTCAGAAATAGACTATTAATGACAGTTCTGGGACTGTCCTTCCATACAGCGGTTGAAACATTGTATGTATTTGTTTCCATAAATGGATCCATTTATGGAAACAAATACATACAATGTTTCAACCGCTGTATGGAAGGACAGTCCCAGAACTGTCATTAATAGTCTATTTCTGACAGTTCCATGACATTCCCTCCATACAGCGGTTGAAACAGCTGTATGGAGTGAATGTCCCAGAACTGTCAGAAATAGACTATTTATGACAGTTCTGGGACAATCACTCCATACAGCTGTTTCAACCGCTGTATGGAGGGAATGTCATGGAACTGTCAGAAATAGACTATTAATGACAGTTCTGGGACTGTCCTTCCATACAGCGGTTGAAACATTGTATGTATTTGTTTCCATAAATGGATCCATTTATGGAAACAAATACATACAATGTTTCAACCGCTGTATGGAAGGACAGTCCCAGAACTGTCAGAAATAGTCTATTTCTGACAGTTCTGGGACATTCACTCCATACAGCTGTTTCAACCGCTGTATGGAGGGAATGTCATAGAACTGTCAGAAATAGACTATTAATGACAGTTCTGGGACTGTCCTTCCATAGAGCGGTTGAAACATTGTATCTATTTGTTTCCATAAATGGATCCATTTATGGAAACAAATAGATACAATGTTTCAACCGCTGTATGGAAGGACAGTCCCAGAACTGTCATTAATAGTCTATTTCTGACAGTTCTATGACATTCCCTCCATACAGCGGTTGAAACAGCTGTATGGAGTGAATGTCCCAGAACTGTCAGAAATAGACTATTTATGACAGTTCTGGGACATTCACTCCATACAGCGGTTGAAACATTGTATCTATTTTTTTCCATAAATGACATTCTGCAGATACACTTAGAGGAGCGCTGCAGATACACTTTTTGCCGGCTTGGAATTATTCTTATTTTCATCCTACTTCTTCTTTTTCTTCTTATGAGGATGAGGATGAAGAAGAAGAAGTAGGATGAAAATAAGATTAATTCCAAGCCGGCAAAAAGTGCATCTGCAGCGCTCCTCTAAGTGTATTTGCAGAATGTCATTTATGGAAAAAAATAGATACAATGTTTCAACTGCTGTATGGAAGGACAGTCCCAGAACTGTCATAAATAGTCTATTTCTGACAGTTCTGGGACATTCACTCCATACAGCTGTTTCAACCGCTGTATGGAGGGAATGTCATAGAACTGTCAGAAATAGACTATTAATGACAGTTCTGGGACTGTCCTTCCATACAGCGGTTGAAACATTGTATCTATTTGTTTCCATAAATGGATCCATTTATGGAAACAAATACATACAATGTTTCAACCGCTGCATGGAAGGACAGTCCCAGAACTGTCATTAATAGTCTATTTCTGACAGTTCCATGACATTCCCTCCATACAGCGGTTGAAACAGCTGTATGGAGTGAATGTCCCAGAACTGTCAGAAATAGACAGAAACTGTCACAGAACTGTCCTTCTTCTCATCCTTCTCCTTCTTCTCATCCTTCTTCTCATCCTTCTCCTTCTTCTCATCCTTCTCCTTCTTCTCATTCTTCTCCTTCTCCTTCTTCTCATCCTTCTCCTTCTCCTTCTTCTCATCCTTCTCCTTCTCCTTCTTCTCATCCTTCTCCTTCTCCTTCTTTTCATCCTTCTCCTTCTCCTTCTTCTCATCCTTCTCCTTCTCCTTCTTCTCATCCTTCTCCTTCTCCTTCTTCTCATCCTTCTCCTTCTCCTTCTTCTCATCCTTCTCCTTCTCCATCTTCTCATCCTTCTCCTTCTTCTCATCCTTCTCCTTCTCCTTCTTCTCATCCTTCTCCTTCTCCATCTTCTCATCCTTCTCCTTTTCCTTCTTCTCATCCTTCTCCTTCTGCTTCTCCTTCTCCTTCTCCTTCTCCTTCTTCTCATCCTTCTCCTTCTTCTCATCCTTCTCCTTCTTCTCATCCTTCTCCTTCTCCTTCTTCTCATCCTTCTCCTTCTCCTTCTTCTCATCCTTCTCCTTCTTCTCATCCTTCTCCTTCTTCTCATCCTTCTCCTTCTTCTCATCCTTCTCCTTCTCCTCATCCTTCTCCTTCTTCTCATCCTTCTCCTTCTCCTTCTTCTCATCCTTCTCCTTCTCCTTCTTCTCATCCTTCTCCTTCTCCATCTTCTCATCCTTCTCCTTCTCCTTCTTCTCATCCTTCTCCTTCTTCTCATCCTTCTCCTTCTTCTCATCCTTCTCCTTCTTCTCATCCTTCTCCTTCTTCTCATCCTTCTCCTTCTCCTTCTTCTCATCCTTCTCCTTCTCCTTCTTCTCATCCTTCTCCTTCTTCTCATCCTTCTCCTTCTCCTTCTTCTCATCCTTCTCCTTCTCCTTCTCCTTCTCTTTCCTCATCTCCAAGGGCATTTAAATTAAAGGTACAGTGTTCTGCACTAATTTAAAGGCTCTCTGAAGCCTAGAAACCCTTTTTATAAGTCATCTTCGTAGCGAAGAAATTCGCATCGAATCGAATTTCACACTGGAATTCGCCGAATCAGCCGAATCGAATTTTTGAGAAATTCGCTCATCTCTAGCTGTTACCATATTTTATTGCTGGTATTTCATAGCACAGTGCCTTAGTGGTTAGAACTTCTGCCTTGAACCACTGGGGTCCTTAGTTGGAATCCTACCCAGGGCACTACCTGCATGGAGTTTTCATGTTCCCCCTGCGCCAGTGTGGGAGGAGACCTGTTGTTGGGTTAATCGGCTCCTCTCTAAATTGGCCCTAGTATGTGTGGGTGTGTATGCATTTAGATTGTAAGCTCCTTGATGGCAGAGATAAATCACAGGAACATTTACCAGAATGGAGAGTGCAAAATCTGGTGCGGCTCTGAATAGAACCCAATCAGCTTCCAGGTTTTTTTTTACAAAGCTGAATTGAACAAGATGAAGTTAGAAGCTGATTGGCTGCCATGCAAAGTTGCGCCAGATTCCGAGTGCTCCAGTTTTAGTAAATCTCCCCCTGTGTGACTTTCACCCAATTTGAACTGTGCTGCATTACTAATCAGGAAGCACAGCAAGCCTATGTAATGTGCAACTATACGGAGATTTGTTGCTCCATTTACATACACATTAAATAAAAAAAAAAACAACTATCGTCTATGGACAGAAACTAGAATATTTTTATTTTCGTATTACATTATTACATGCAAGAACTTGAATATGATCACATATAATTTTTATAAAATATACTAAATAGCCAAAAGTTTATATGTAAATAAATAAATAAATATGTATGTAGTCATATATGCAAAGTGAAACAAAAAAAAAGCTCTGAGGAAGAAGGGACCCCCCTTCGAAACGTGTCAGCGGAACTTTGAGAGTCTCCCTCCTTGATGTGACTCGCACTGGTCTTGTACTATAATGTTCCTTTGAGGATCTTGCACGCTTGTTTTACTGCTTTTGTTTGTGAGTATATATCTCATTATAATAAAATTGTATTGAGACAAGGCCAGGGGCGGACTGACAACTCATGGGGCCCCCGGGCAATAGGGGTCATGGGGCCCCTGTGTCCTTGCCCAAACTCAAAAAAGCCTATGAAAAAGGTACCAGGGGCATCTCATGGGGCCCCCTACTGATGCTGGGCCGTCGGGCAGTGCCCGAGTTTCCAAATGGTCAGTCCGCCCCTGGACAAGGCGCAAGGTTGGTGCGCTTTCTTTTTTGTTTCACTTTTGCAGTCTTGGTCAGGCTTCCCCAGCTTTGTTAAGAGCTGCACAACCTTTGATCCACTGATGGACCAACTTCCATAAGTGGTCTATCTACCCACCCACCCTTGATCTGGGTCCCTGAGTGCAGGGGGTTTTGTTTCTGTTTCCTTATAGTTATATATGCTCCTGAAATCAATCTGGCCATATTGTGTTTTAAAGTCTTTCTTTTATATATACAGTATATATATATATATATATATATATTTATTGGAGTTTTAAATATGTGTATATTTATATGTGCACCTGACCATCACACCTGAACTTGTTTTTACCATATATTGTATTAGACTCTAAAGACCATATGTTTTCTTTAATCATGCATCAATGCAGAGATGAGAAGTGGCGTCATGATACTGGTTGCGTTCTACAAATTAATAAATGTCTCCAATTTTCTCCCATACAGCCAAATGATTCTATTTTGAATTAGACTATGTTCAACCCATTGGAATAATGTGTTTTCATTGTGTTTTTGTGATATCACAAAATGTTTGACATGCGGAGAAGATAAAACGCAGATTGGCCTTTTCACCAGAATGACTTTCTGATTAATACAATCTGGCCTTTCACTGTTCTTTATTGAAAAATCTTGGCAATGCACTGATGTTAACTGTGACCTTTTTACAAATACCTGAAGATTGCCCTGGGTGAGGAGGGGAAATGTTATTGATATTAATATTTCAACACAAAAAAAAAAAAAGAATATTCCCAGATAATTGATCTTCTTCTTAACTAATTTCCAGCTAAGCTTGTAGAACAAATGATTAAACTAACAAGAAAGAGCTGAATTAGTCATGTAGCTGCTCTGTGTTCCTCAACACAAAGAAAACTTTGATTCTTGTGTGCAGCGGAAGATAGACGAGCCTTTGTTCCTCTGTGCAGACGAAGGCCGATGTATCATTTCACCATATGTTTGCGAGTCAATATTAAGTTGTCAGAATCAAACACTTAAGTTAGCTTTCAACGCGACATAATTAAGCCCATGGAGGGCCTTATGACCTTCTAACATGACATTACTGGAATTGTATGAAACCTGAAGTGTCTCATGCATAGGGCCAGGGAAGAACATTTCTTGAAAAGATTTAGTTTCTTGGATTCTTCACAATGTATTTTAACTTCTTGCTGCCCGTATAACGCATATGAGCATCAACAGAGCGGGTGGGTTTTAACGCCGATACTCTGCAGGTATGTGTCCATGGGTGGCAGAGCTTCCCATGCTCCAAGCACAGTGTCCAAGCTATCAAAGACAGCTCTTGGTCTCTACTAATAATTGGAGCTGGTGGTACTGGTTCTTGATCATGTGATCACTGTGCAGGGGTGTTGGTCAGGTGAAGGTGGACCTTCCTCCATGTTTCCCAATTAACTTGTTCGGCGCCAAGTCTGGATCTAATGACAGTACTACCTCTGGGGTAGGTTCTTCTGGGCTATGCTAGGCACCTGAGACAGGTTGACTCTCCTACACATGGGGTACCTTTACTAAAGTGCCAGGTTCTCCAATTCCCTGGGACAAGACTGAGGTTGCCATCAGGGAATACATGACCTTAAGGTGGACCTCTACTCATAGAGATGTGAGAAAGAGACTATGTACACTTGCACCATAACTGTTCTCCAGTTATCTCTTAGGTCCCCATTTAAATGTACATCTTCCCACTGCAGCTTGCAATTAGGCGAGCCGTGGCAAACACTGACCACAGCTTTTACCAGTCCCAGTAGCAGCATGGAACCCCGACGTGTACGTAGCGCAGGCTCCAATGTGCACTTGACTTTAACTCATAAACTTCCATATTTCTGTACAGGATGGGAACCTCTGCAGTGCAGTTTCACTCTGGTTGTGATGAGTGATGGAATGTGGCATAGGGAGTGTTGACAACATCTCCCTCGTAGCTAGAAGCAGTTATTATTATTATTATTATACAGGATTTATATAGCGTCAACAGTTTGCGCAGCGCTTTACAAAATGAAGGGAGACAATACAGTTACAATACAATTTGGTAGAAGAGGAAACAGAGGGCCCTGCTCGTTAGAGTTTACAATCTAGGAGGAAGGGTAGTCCCACCTATAACTGGTACATATTTCCAATGGGCTGCTTACTGACTGTACCTTCCGTTGCTGATGGCAACTGCATGTATAACTTGCATCAGAATGACTCTTAATGTGCTGGCTCTTCATACCCCACATCAGGGGTGGACTGACAACTCATGGGGCCCCCCAGGCAATAGGGGATTATGGGGCCCCTGTGTCCTTGCCCAAACTCAAAAAAGCCTATGAAAAAGGTACCAGGGGCATCTCATGGGGCCCCCTACTGACCCCAGCCCTCAGGCAGTGCCCGAGTTTCCAAATGGTCATTCCCCCCCTGCCCCACATGCTAGTGACCCAAACTGTAGACAAAGTGTGCAATATTGCCGGTTACTTGCAGTGCATCCCTTTAAAGGAATGCAGATTAGGCAAAAGTCAACATTTCAACACTTTACTGTGTAAAAGCATACAGGTTACAAAAGAATAGACAGAACAGTCCAGCACAACTTCAGTAAAATAGTCAATATCCCTAAGTCCATAATCCTAACCAGGCTATTTGCTGCCAAGGCATACCTGCACAACCGAAGTCCATTTTCCAGTAGCTGGTTCCTTCGGGGTGAACACCAAGTTGGATGGCATCCTTCAGGCTCCTTGATGGCTGTATCCCTCACAGAACATCACTCATGGACCAGCTGCAAGTTTCATGGATTCTGGGGGGCAAATTGGAAAAGGAAGGCAGCTCTTGGACTCTGTCCACTGTCCCTTTTTATATCCATAGGAGCAGTGGATCGATCTCAAACATCCCACCAAAGCCAAAGAATCGGGAAAGGTATTAACTCTAACCTTCCCACCAGGGGCAGCACTATGAATGATTTTTGGATCTTCATCTCATATAATGTTTTTGTTTTATTTTCTGTTCCGTGAAAATTCAATAATAAGTATTTCTATATAGAAGAGTTTTATTTTGTTTAATAAGCCTTTAATGATATTTTGGAAAGCAGCTTAATAATTGATTTCATCCAGTTAGGCATTAGTTGGTATTTTCAAAATGATTGTCTTTTTTGGGGCATAGTCGTTTGCAGCAAACGTTTCAGTAGGATTTCTATTTGACATGGCTGAGGAGTGTGCTTTTGTGACCTGGAGGGTTATGCTGATTGTAGTTTAAGCTTCTGTTAGGCCTGCTAGGTAACTAAATGTTTAGAGATCAAGTTAAAAGTAATCCGCCAGTGTTACACAATTGGGGGATAAATTCAAATCTACCAACCCTGACTTATAAAAAATGAAACTGCTACAGCACTCAGCGACTTGCCTCTATGTACTTTGCTGAAACTGCTAGGAAGCTCAAGAATTAAAAATATGTTTTTCCCAAGAGAACTGCAATTGCTGACATATTTTCTAAAATGCTATTTGCTTATCTGTCATGCTTTGATACTTTTTGAGTTACTGGAGCAAATATACAAATAAGGAATGTCAAAGAAAAGAGCTCTTATCTCTTTCTTGATCCAGGTCATAGACTCGAAGTATTGAAGCCAAGGGGTCATCAACACAGCCAAACCTTTAGGCAGACTTGTCAATTCAAAATGAACGCTAAACTGGTTACAAGGCTAAAAGGCAGAGACCAAGAGGTCCCTGTAAATACCTCCAAAGATCTTTTGGCAAGCCTTCAAAGCCACAAAAATGAAAAGCTCTAATAGGTAAATGTTGACACTTCCTAGTTATTTTAAGAGTTGGGCTGTCCCTGCCTTAGGACACCTTCTTATTGACCGGAGAAAGGTATGGGGGGCAGGAGGAGGTGTCTCAGCTACCAATAATTCCAGAAAGTGTCTTGATATTATGAGTGCCTGGTGTTCCACACTATTGAAAATGGCTGAATGTTGGGTTTCACCAAATCCTCCTATCCTTGAGACTGGATCCGGGTGATGGATACATTTGTAAAGTTTGCGAAACATACCTACACTCAGTGTAATGCCTCTCAAAAGTTTGAAAAAATATGGAAAAAATGGATAGCTGCATCACGTTCCAATCTGATTTATAATTAAGGTTGGGTATGCTTTTGGTAGACTAGGACAGCCTGTCACAGAAAGATCCCACATATTATTTATTAATACAATATCTCTGTTGTCCTGGAATATTTTTCTCAATATTCTTGGATATCTTTGCATATATTGGAAACATCTGATGGTAGTGAACTAAATGTATTGATGCTGTTATTTGTTTTTGGTTTTTGTGTCTGTGTTCTCTTTTCTTTATCTGTTATAAGCAAAAAAAATGCTTAAAGATAAAATCTGAACAAAAAAAAACGCTGAATGTATGTGTAGTCAAGTTTTTTTTAGTTTATCTTTACTCTGAAATTGGGCAAAATCACAAAAAACTGGTCGAATAGAAGCAGAATAGGAGGGCATTTTTTCCTTACAAACCAGTGGGTACAATAAGTTATCATGCTGATGGTGTACATAACTCAAGATCTTCACAACCTATACTCATACTTATTTCTTGTCTTCTGAATTTCCCAAGAACAATCTAATTTCTTTAAATAGTTATTTTTTTTATCATCCTTGAATAGACACTTGTCACTTTATGAATCCATTCATAATTAAAGATGTGATAATATATATATAATCTCCATAAAATGTTGATGGCATGTGTAACTACGGATCATATACATTATTTCTTATTATATTTTCAAAAACATGCTATTGAAAATTCTCATGATGTGTAAATGATGATTTCCCTTTATTGCTCAGTTCCATTGGACTTTGTGTGCGTGTTTTTGCAATTTAATATCAAGGAATTTTTGTAGCTTACAGACAATGGACACGATCATCCCTAACATAGTGTACTGTCTTTCAAACCTGTATTTTATGAAAGAGGTAACTTTAAAATATAGATCTGTAAACAAAACACCCCACAGACAAGCACTGTTATTAAATAAATATAAGGAATGCGCTAAATAAATATATAACTAAATAAATAATAAAAATAATAAAGAATTGTGAAAAAAATATATAGAAAATGTTCATAAATGTTCAAAAAGTCTTCAAATAATGTCCAGTCTGTGCTGAATCCACCACCAAAGAAATTGAATCACTTACCAGAGCTCAATGCTGATCAATAATTGGACCAGCAAAAAGCACTTTTGCTCTGGGAGCAATATATATCAATCCAGTTCCTGGATGCAATGCTGTGCAAACAAACAAAATCCCATCGGATGAATAGCCACCATTCAAGGATATAGATAATTTCCAGGAGTATAAATCACCTTTCTTTCATATACCTCCATACCATTGGTACCATGTTTAAAGGTAAAAGAAAAAGATCATGGTGCAGCAAGTTTAAAAAATGTATCAAACTTTTAATGAATGAATAAAACTCACAAGTGAGGTGTCTACACCGACACCAGTATCAAAAGCATAGACTTAGGCAACAGTACATGAACACAACCCCGTTCACCACGGATCCCCTCCTTTCAGATCCAGAGACTGTGTCAGACGTCGGCATCCAGTAGGCCACGCCCTACACGTTTCATCACCAACGACGTCCTCACGGGGCGGAGGTATGGAGGTATATGAAAGAAAGGTGATTTATACTCCTGGAAATTATCTATATCCTTGAATGGTGGCTATTCATCCGATGGGATTTCGTTTGTTTGCACAGCATTGCATCCAGGAACTGGATTGATATATATTGCTCCCAGAGCAAAAGTGCTTTTTGCTGGTCCAATTATTGAACAGCAGTGAGCTCTGGTGAGTGATTCAATTTCTTTGGTGGTGGATTCAGCACAGTGTGGAAATTATTTGAAAACTTTTGAACATTTATGAACATTTTCTATATATTTTTTTCACAATTCTTTATTATTTTTATTATTTATTTAGTTATATATTTATTTAGCACATTCCTTATATTTATTTGTTTGAGCAAAAAATTAATTTTGATTTTTTGAAGTAGGAATCTGCTGCTTTAGAGTTTTAGGGTGTGGCGC
Organism: Staurois parvus; assembly: GCF_062004578.1. Classification (NCBI taxonomy): domain Eukaryota; kingdom Metazoa; phylum Chordata; class Amphibia; order Anura; family Ranidae; genus Staurois; species Staurois parvus. The sequence goes on along the minus strand of NW_028318185.1, from coordinate 2,301,182 downwards.
TTTTCTAAAAACACTTTGAAGCACTGTTATTAACTTGACTTACAATTGTGTAGAGAAATATTCTGTGTAAGCATCTTGCCATAGTAGACTTGTTTTAAATTCCACCGATGCTCAAACCACCAACTTTGTACCGGTTCTGGTGAGTTGTGTTTCTTCCAGGATGTCAGCAGACAAAGCTAGCCGTGAGCACCCCTTCTTCTGCACCTGTCTTTCCAAAAGTAAACTCTTGCGTCATGGAGCTCTGTCGATTTTTCCAGCAATGTCTTTGTGTTAGTCAAGAGCAATATTCAAGACACAAGAAGCGAAGGTACTTATCTACATTGAGTTTCTAATTTTTGCTATCAAACCAAAGTATAAATTGTAAACACTTTTGCCTGCTTGGACAGTGTCTTCATGCTATACTGTATATATCTATTGTCCCAATACTTGACTATTAGCTTCTCACCAAGTAGTGGAAAAAGAGTAAAAAATGACACCACAGGTTCTTGCACTTCTAAAACTAGGTCAAAATGGCAGCTTTCATATTCTATCCAGACAGGTTCTTTTTAAGCCAGAAAGTGGTATGAACAACTCATCTGAGAAAACTTTTGCTGTTACGAAAAAGTATAACAAATGTTGCTACCTGTACATACCTTTGACCGTTTTTAGAAACACCAACAAATCTTCATAACTTTGTAATCTAATGATTATCAATGACTGACTCTTCTTTGGAAACCTGATATGCTCATTCCACATTTGCTGCATGCTCAACACCTACCCAATGAAGACTTTGGCCTTAAGTACCTATATGTGTAGGCTGACATATACACTTTATAGCCACACCAAAAACAGGTTGAATAGGTAATTCTGAGCTTGGATATATGCTTTACCATTCCAGTACATATACTATATGGTGTTGTGGACACCTGACCATCACACCCATATAGGTTTGTTGGACATCCAGTATCCAAACTCTATTATGAAGTAGGCCCTCAATTTCAAAACTCTATTATGGAGTCCCCCCCCCCCCCTTTGTGCAGTTGGTATCTCAGTTCTTCCCCAAGGTGTTCAACAGGGTTGAGAGCAGGACTCTGTGCAGCCAACTGACATTCCTCCATACCAAACTAATCAAACCATGCTTTTTTTGGAGTAAGCTATGGGCATAAAGGCACAGTCATGCTGGAACAGAAAGAACCTAGTGTTGCCAGAAGTCTGGTTGTCTAAAATGTCTTTTTATGCAATAGCACTAAGGGCCTTTTCATACGAGTTGACCAATTGGGTCCACTTGTCTGTTTTTTAAGCGGACCCGATCAAACACTCCATTGTTCTCTATGGAACGGCGGGTGTAAACGAACATTAGTTTATTTACACCCGCCTGCATCCGATCTGATCCTGTCTGCTAAAAACAGTCAGATAGGGATCTGTTCTCCATTCGTCTGGTGGAACAGATCAGATGAAAGTCAGATGGAAACAGACCACCTGTCCATTTTTAGCCCATAGAGGACAGCAGACTGTGTCTGTGTCCGCTCTGCATAGGCGTAGCAGACACAGACCTGTCATCCACGTGCTCAGCGGGGATCAGCGGGCAGATTACCCGATGGACAAGCAGATCCACTGACAGTTCCACCCTTTGTGAGAGGGGCCTAAGAGTATTCTTCACTGGAAATACCTAAACTCAAAAATATGGAGGGATGTCCAGGAAGAATGTTATGGAGGAATGAGTCTGATGGTCAGTCCACAAAAGTTTGTCTATATAGTGTATGACCATAAGAGTTTTATATTGTCTCCTACCTAGATTTGGTATTTAAAGCCAACTCTACATAGTTGTGCTCGAACGTTTGCATACCCTGGAAGACATGGTGAAATTTTGTCATTGATATTGAAAATATGTCTGATCATGCCAAAAAACTGTCTTTTATTTAGGAATTTTTTCCATATGAGGGCAGTACAGTGGCTAAATGGTTAGCACTTCTGCCTGAAAACACTAGGGTCATTGGTTCAAATCCCAACCATGGAACCACCTGCCTTGAGTGGTTCCCCCTATTCCTGCATGGGTTCCCTCCCACATTCCAAAGACATTCTGGTAGGCTAATTGGCTCCTGTCTAAATTGGCCCTAATATGTGTATGAATGTGAATTAGGGACCTTAGATTGTACGCCCCTTGAGGGTTAGGGACTGATGTGAATGTACAATATATATGTAAAGTGCTGCGTAAATTGATGGCACTATATAAGTACCTGTAAAAAGTAAATAAATATGAAGTAATTTCTTATTACATAGTTGTTTGGCTCCTTTTTAAAACATAAACAGAAATCACTCAAATGGCCCTAATCAAATGTTTTCATACCCTGGAGTTTTTGGCCTTGGTGCAGACACACAAGGTGACACACACGGGTTAAAATGGCAATCAAAGGTTAATTTCCCACATCTGTGGCTTTTTAAATTGCAAATAGTGTTTGTGCATAAATAGCCAATGAGTTTGTTAGCTCTCACATGGATAAACTGAGCAGGCTAGGTACTGAGCCATCTGGAGCAATAAAGAACTGTTAAAAGACCTGCATAACAAGGTAATGGAACTTTATAAAGATGGAAAAGGATATAAAAAGATATCCAAAGACTTGAATATGCAAGTCAGTAATGTTCAACCACTTCTTAAGAAGGGATCTCTTGATATCAAGCCAAGGTCATGTAAACCAAGAAAGATTGAAGCCACAACTGCAAGAATAATTGTTCTGGATACAAAGAAAAACCCACAAGTAACCTCAGGAGAAATGCAGACTGCTCTGGAAAAAGATGTGGTTGTTACAAGGAGCACAATACAACGATACTTGAACAAAAATAAGCTGCATGGTCAAGTTGCCACAAAAAAGCCTGGTTACAATATGCTTGACAACACCTTGAGATACCTCAATGGGCTTTTTTGTGGCTTTGGTACAGTAAAGGCTTCTTTCTGACAACCATGCAGGTCATTTTTTTTCAAGTATCATCATGTTGTGCTCCTTGAAAAAATCCACACTGTCTTTTTCCAGAGTAGCCTGTATTTCTCCTAAGGTTACCTGTTTTTTTCTTCATATCCCAAACAATTCTTCTGGAAGTTGTGGCTGCAATCTTTCTTGGTCTACCTGACCTTGTCTTGGTAGTAATAGATCTGTGAATTTCCCACTTCTTAGTATATAATTGAACAGTACTGACTGTCATACTCAAAGCTATGGATATCTTTTTTAATATCCTTTCCCACCTTTATAAATTTCCATTACCTTGTTACGCAAGGTGTCTTTTGACAGTTCTTTTTGTTCCCCATGACTCAGTATCTAGCCTGCTCAGTGCATCCATATGAGAGCTAGCAAAGTCATTGGCTATTTATACACTGACAATAATTTCAATTTAAAAAGACACAGATGTGGGAAGTTAACCTTTAACCATTAGCCGCCCGGCCAATGGCCGTTTGGCGGCTTCAGAAGTGTCTCTGCACTCCGGGTGCACGCCATTTGGCGTGCTCCCGCACATGCGCCGTTTGCGCTAATGCAGAGCGGCGCAGCAGTGCGATCTGTCACCGGCCGTGCACCTCGGACACGGCCGATGACAGATCCGAGTACCGGCTCCCGTTGCTGGTACCATGTGACCTGCTGTAACCAATCACAGCAGGTCACATGACAGTTGTATACAATGGATGGCTTCATTCATGATGCCATCCATTGTATACTAGTGCCTAGCTGTGAATGGTCACAGCTAATCACATGCACATGTCATGTGATTAGCTGTGACCAAATCACAGCTAAGCACAAAAAAAAAAAAAAAAAAAAAAAAAAAAGCTGAATGAATCGATTTCATTCAGGTAAATGCTTGCTTATAGCAAAGTAATTCTTTGCTATAAGCAAATTGTGTAAAAAAAAAAAAAAAATACTGATCACTTCCCCAAAGTAGTACAATGTTACTATGGTAACATTGTACTACTTTGGTCATAGTAAAATATGAAAAAAAATCTTAAAAAAAATAAAAAAAAATGTAATAAAAAATTAAATATAATAAAAATATATATATATTTTTTTTTTTTTCATACTGTCACCAGTCAGTGTCCCTGTTCACCGCCATGCCAGATATATGATGACGCTGTACTGCACTGGTGACAGTATGTAAAAAAAAAAAAATAGTGAAAATAATTTTTTCATTTTCCGAAAAATTATGACAAAAAAAATACAACTTCAAAAAACTCACCATGCCTCTTATGAAGTACGTTGGACTGTCTACTCTGCAAAAAGGGGTCATTTGGGGATATCTGTACTATTCTGACATTCTTGGACCTCAAGAAATTAGATTGGCTGTCAGTACTTCAGGATTGATCAATATTCAGATCTATACCATAGTTTGTGAACTCTATAACTTTCCTACAAACTAAATAATACATCCTAATTTGGGTTATTTTCACCAAAGACATGTAGCAGAATACATCTCGGCCTAAATTTATGAAGAACAATTATTTATTTGTAAACTTTTAAAACAGAAACAAAGAAAAATGTGTTTTTTTTTCAAAATTTTTGGTCTTTTTTTGTTAATTTAGCAAAAAATAAAAACCCCAGCGGTGATTAAATACCACCAAAAGAAAGCTCTAGTTGTGTGAAGAAAATGATAAAATTTTAGTTTGGGTACAGTGTTGTATGACCGCGCAATTGTCATTCAAAGTGTGAGAGCGCTGAAACCTGAAAAATGGCCTGGGCAGGAAGGTGTAAAATTGCACGGTATTGAAATGGTTAATTGGCATTTTAACCCGTGTGTGTCACCTCGTGTGTCTGTACCAAGGCCAAACATTCCAGGGGATGTAAACTTTAGATCATGGCCATTTGGGAGATTTCTGTTATTATGATTTAAAAAGGAGCCAAATAATTATGTGATAATAAATGGCTTCATGTGATCATTATCCTTAAATAAAAGACAGTTTTTTTGCATGATCAGTCATATTTTCAATATTTATGCCAACATTTCACCATTTCTGCCAGGGGATGCAAACTTTTGAGCACAACTGTATCTGCTGGTAAATTATACCTTGAAATGTAAATTTATTTTTACATAAAATGTGTGGTGTGTTCATAGATAAAAATGTATGCTGTTTGCTGAATCTCTAGGCAATGCGTTCAGTACTATTCCTGGTACCTGAAAAATGCTACATACATCTGTGAAAAAGTTCAAAGGAATTCACAAAGGCGCAGTGAGTATCCAACCCTATAGACAATGATACTTCAGTTTTTTGGAACACAATATACAACTTTATTTTAACTTTCATGTAAACTAAATTTGAGAAGAGGAGATTAAGAGGGGGGATATGATGACCATGTATAATACATAAGGGGGGATATGATCTCCATGTATAATACATAAGGGGGGATATGATCTCCATGTATAATACATAAGGGGGGATATGATGACCATGTATAATACATAAGGGGGGATATGATCTCCATGTATAATACATAAGGGGGGATATGATCTCCATGTATAATACATAAGGGGGATATGATCTCCATGTATAATACATAAGGGGGGATATGATCTCCATGTATAATACATAAGGGGGGATATGATCTCCATGTATAATACATAAGGGGGGATATGATCTCCATGTATAATACATAAGGGGGGATATGATCACCATGTATAATACATAAGGGGGGATATGATCTCCATGTATAATACATAAAGGGGGATATGATGTCCATGTATAATACATAAGGGGGGATATGATCTCCATGTATAATACATAAGGGGGGGATATGATCTCCATGTATAATACATAAAGGGGGATATGATCTCCATGTGTAATACATAAGGGGGGATATGATCTCCATGTATAATACATAAAGGGGGATATGATGTCCATGTATAATACATAAGGGGGGATATGATCTCCATGTATAATACATAAGGGGGGATATGATCTCCATGTATAATACATAAAGGGGGATATGATCTCCATGTATAATACATAAGGGGGGATATGATCTCCATGTATAATACATAAGGGGGGATATGATCACCATGTATAATACATAAGGGGGGATATGATCTCCATGTATAATACATAAGGGGGGATATGATCTCCATGTATAATACATAAGGGGGGATATGATCTCCATGTATAATACATAAGGGGGGATATGATCTCCATGTATAAATACTTCAGTGGTTCATATATTGAACTCGGTGTAGAGTTATTCACCCTGAGGTCATCACAGAGGACAAGGGGGCGCTCTTTATGTCCGGAGGAAAGGAAATTTAATCTCCAAACACGGAAAGGTTTCATCACAGTAAGAGCTGTGAGAATGTGGAATAGACTCAGTCAAGAGTTGGATCTGGCCAGTTCAGTGGATTGCTTTAAAAAAGTCCTGGATTATTTCTTAGATACACAGAATATAACTGGATATAACATTTATAGGTAAAGTTGATCCAGGGAATATCTGATTGCCTCTCGGGGGATCAGGAAGGAATTTTTTCCCTGCAGGTGCAAATTGGATTGTGTTTTACTGGGTTTTTTTGCCTTCCTCTGGATCAACTGTGGGTGTAGGATTATAACTTTTTTTTTTTAATGGTTGAGCTGGATGGACTTTTGTCTTTTTTCAGCCAGACTAACTATGTAAAGGACCGTAGAAAATTTAGAATTAAATATTTCCTCCATCAGACTGGTTTTAGCAACCGCCATGACAGCTAAATTCCAGCCAGCTGCCAGTCTATGTAACACAAGCCTCCATGTTAAATTAGTGAAAAAGTATTTTATGCATCAGACATATTGCATTCAAAGTTTGCTTGAAGGACAAAAAAATATTTTATGTATTAATGTGAGTTAGAGACCTTAGATTGTATGCCCCTTGAGGGTTAGGGACTGAAGTGAATGTGCAACATATAAATGTAAAGAGCTACACAAATTGATGGCACTATATAAGTACCTGTAAAAATTAAATAAATATGAAGTAATTTCTTATTACATAGTTGTTTGGCTCCTTTTTAAAACATAACGATAACAGAAATCACCCAAATGGCCCTAATCAAATGGTTTCATACCCTGGAGTGTTTGGCCTTGGTGCAGACACACAAGGAATATATATGTAAAGCGCTGCGTAAATTGACAGCACTATATAAGTACCTGAAATAAAAATAAATAATAAATATCTGGCAGGATGAACATTTTTTTAAAGCTTTTTTTAACAGATATATTAAAATACTTGCAATTGTATATTTAACAACTCAGAAGTGAGCAAATAAGTTCATTGCTGAGACTTACATGTACTATAAGCTGAATGCCATCTAAAAAAAAAAGATAAAAATGATTGGTCCATCAAAAGATAAAATAAGGAAACCAGATTTTGCTGCAATATTCAGCTTCTAACCAAGGATTTACCCCACAGTACTTTTCTTCTGCCACTAGATGTCCTCAGTCTGATGACCAGCGTTATTCAACCCACTGCCTCTGAGACCAGGTTGTCAGTGTGCAGTCACCTAGATCCATTTGCTGTGTAATGAAGACATTTATTGTCCAGGCCAAAACAATTTTGTTCTTAGGTGGTTAGGGCATCTGTAAACTTTTATTGTCCTCTGTGTCCCCATTGGCAAAATTTAGAAGTGAGAAAAAGAAATAAGAAATATCCCCAATGGGGGCACGAAGAAAGACAAAAATATACTTTTATTACAGTGAGGAAGGGTTAGAACTGACTGTATTTTTTATGGCTGTCTGTGTTTTCCACACCCATATTTCCTATATGGATGTCAAAAGGACAGGAAGGGAAAATGATTGCAATGTAGTCAGAGACTATAGAAAAAAACACATTTTAACTCCTAAGTGAAAAAGAAAAAAAAAAGTCTGCAGTTATTCTTTAGGACCTTGAAGTTGAGAAAATCACTGGTTTAGATTAGTGGTGGTGACGTTTTTGGGTATGGCGGGCCTCAAGTGCAGCCCCCGACATGACCAAAGGGTTAAACTCAGTGAATATTCTTTGTTAGAGACAGCAGACACAACAGGATATAGTCAAAGATTCTAGACATGATATCAGAGATGGTCAGAGACTGTGGACAGGCTGTAGGAGACTGTCAGAGACTGTGTACACACTATAGGAGTTGTTGGGGATTGGGGGCATGCTTCAGGAGACAATCAGACTGGTCAAATATTACGTGAGACTGCTAGATATCATTGCTATAACAGGGCAATAGGGAAACACAGATTAGTGTCTGCAGGGGCCCCGTGGGCTGCACAAAAAAATGCCAAAGGGCCGCAGGTTAGGCACCAAGGGTTTAGACCAGGGGTGCTCAACCTGTGGCCCTCAGATTCCTTTGATGTGGACTTCGACCTCAAACCGGGGAAATGCATGCATTTATTGAGATCTTGGCTTGCCAACCTGCCATCCCAGAGCATCAGGGTGCATTGAGCCGGCGCTGGCAGCGGAGGAAGCAGGAGGCCACAGAGAAAGAAGGAGTCACATAAACCAAGGCTTCCTCTGTAGCACTGGAAGAGTGATACCAAGTGCACTTCGCCTGGGACCTTTCTAGAAGCCAGGAGGGTGATCCCAGCAGAAGCTGGAAGAGGAAAATAAGGTCAGTGTATTAAGCACTTGCCAACCGCACTATAGCCGAATGATGGCTACAGTGCAATTGTTCAGTTCTGGGAGGGCGTCATTTGACGTCCTCCAAGAACACGCTCTCCCGTGCACCCCCAGGGGCGCGCACCCGGCAATCTCCATGATCACTGTGTCCAATGACACAGCAGATCACCGGGTAAATGCAGTTGCTGGTTATCGGCTGCACTTTCCTCACGCTGTCACAGTGTGAGGCAAGTACTGCCGATAATCGGCAATTGTCAGAGGACAGACCGGCACCGATCATCAGGGCACCCACCTGTGCCCAGCAGTGCTGCCCACAAGTGCCCGTCAGTGCCACCCACCTGTGCCCAGCAGTGCCTAGTAGTGCCACCAACCTGTGACCAGCAGTGCCACCAGTGCCCAGCAGTGCCCCTCCTTGGAGCCACCCATCAGTGCTGCAGAGCAGTACCACCAATCAGTGCCCAGCAGTGCCACCCACCATTGTTGCATATCAGTGCAGCATCATCAGTGCTGACTATCAGTGCCGCCTACCAGTGCTGCCTATCCGTGCCACCTCATTAGTGCCGCCTATTAGTGCCTATCAGTGCAGCCTCATCAACGCACATCAGTGAAGGAGAAGAATTACCTGTTTGCAAAATTGTATAACAGAAACAAAGAAAAACTTTTTTTAAAAATTTTTTTGCTTAGCGCAAAAAATAAAACACCAAGCTCTATTTGCGTGATAAAAATGATAAAACTTTCATATTGGTACAGTGTTGCATGACCGCGCAATTGTCATTCAAAGTGTGACAGCACTGAAAGCTGAAAATTGGCCTGGACAGGAAGGGGGTATAAGTGCCCTGTAGGCAAGTGGTTAAACAACACATGCACTGCCCATGGGCATATACGCACCTACAGTGGGGATCGAAAGTTTGGGCACCCCAGCTAAAAATTTGTATTAATGTGCATAAAGAAGCCAAGGTAAGATGGAAAAATCTCCAAAAGGCATCAAATTACAGATTAGACATTCTTATAATATGTCAACAAAAGTTAGATTTTATTTCCATCATTTACACTTTCAAAATAACAGAAAACAAAAAAAATGGCGTCTGCAAAAGTTTGGGCACCCTGCAGAGTTAATATCTTGTACTGCCCCCTTTGGCAAGTATCACAGCTTGTAAACGCTTTTTGTAGCCAGCCAAGAGTCTTTCAATTCTTGTTTGAGGTATCTGCCCATTCTTCCTTACAAAAGTCTTCCAGTTCTTTGAGATTTCTGGAGATTTCTTGTTTTACTGCTTTTGTTTGTGAGTATATATCTCATTATAATAAAATCACAGTTTTGTATTGAGATAAGGCCAGGGGCGGACTGACAACTCATGGGGCCCCCGGGAAATAGGGGTCATGGGGCCCCTGTGTCCTTGCCCAAACTCAAAAAAGCCTATGAAAAAGGTACCAGGGGCATCTCATGGGGCACCCTACTGACGCTGGGCCCTCGGGAAGTGCCCGAGTTTCCAAATGGTCAGTCCGCCCCTGGACAAGGCGCAAGGTTGGTGCGCTTTCTTTTTTGTTTCACTTTTGCAGTCTTGGTCAGGCTTCCCCAGCCTTGTTAAGAGCTGCACAACCTTTGATCCATTGATGGACCAACTTCCATAAGTGGTCTATCTACCCACCCACCCTTGATCTGGGTCCCTGAGTGCAGGAGGTTTTGTTTCTGTTTCCTTATAGTTATATATGCGCCTGAAATCAATCTGGCCATATTGTGTTTTTAAAGTTTTTCTTTTATATATTTACTGTATATAGGGGTTACACTGATCTGTGGGTGCACCTGCAACTTTCCTGCAAGTTAGCTGCACTGAGCCATAGACTTCTATTACATCCTGTAGGTTCGGTGCGCTTTCTGAAAGCGCACCAAAACTCCTCAACGCAGGAGTTTTGGTGCATTTTCAGAAAGTGCACCACACCTGCAAGATATAATAGAAGTCTATTTAAAGCGCCTGTGTGGCCTCCCTGTCACATTCTCTTCTGTTTTACACTTGGACAGGAGGGGCAGCGGGGGTGGCATCTACAGGAATCGACCCTCTCCATTTTCCTCCTGCAACTGCTAAATGCTGGCTCCTCCTCCTCTCCCTCCCACCGGCGTTGAGCGGCTGCCCGATGGAAAATGTTCATTATGCTACTCCAAATTAAACATTTGATATTCTGAACTATTTCATTTCATTGTGGCCCACGACCAGTTACCAAATCACGTAAGTGGCCCTCGCTGTTCAAAAGGTTGAGCACCTCCTGGTTTAGACCATAAAGACGTTTCATGCTTGTCATTGTAATGGGCAGCACAGTGGCTAAATGGTTAGCACTTCTGCCTGGCAATACTAGGGTCGTTGGTTCGAATCCCAACCATAGCACCACCTGCTTGGAGTTTTCATGTTCTCTCTGTGCCTGCGTGGGTTTCCTGCGGGTACTCCGGTTTCCTACCACACTCCAAAGACATGCTGGTAGGTTAATTGGATCCTGTCTAAATTATCCCTAGTATGTGTATGTATGAATGTGAGTTCGGGACCTTAGATTGTACACCCCTTGAGGGTTAGGGACTGATGTGAATGTACAATATATATGTGTAAAGCGCTGCGTAAAATTGACGGCGCTATATAAGTACCTGAAATAAATTTTAAAAAAAATATTATGGCCAACAATGACCAAATTAAGAATTTTTTTTTCTGTTGACATATTGAAAATTTAGAACTTTAACTTAACAAACTCATCCTCATCTGAAGGCTACAAGTTTTTCTGCTCGGTTACGCCAAGGTCTTAGGTATCGCATAGGTATGGGCTTCCGGCGGTCTAATGTTACGGTGTTCGCATAATGCCGTAACCTTCGGAAATCATTTAGATGTAATAGGCATTAGTCTTCTCACTAACATGCTACAGTAGCCCTAGTAATGAAGCCACTTCATTTCCTCTCCATGGCTGACTGCTTTCATCATGTCTTACAAGTTCTCATGTACTGTTTAAAAGGCAGAACGGGTTACTGTAAGACTGAACAATGGTACAATGGAACATGCTAACCAGACATTCTGTAATAACAGGAGTAGGCATTCTTATTCCTCCCTCCTTCCCTCCCCTACCAGTTGAAGGACCACACATCTCAAGGTGGACTACAAATTGCCACTCTTTGATAGCTGGCTGCAAGTTCCCATGATATAGGGAGTGTTTTTAGAGTGTTTGCCGATGGCTAAGTGTTTGGCAAGGTCATTTCTTGGCTATCCATTTCGTAAGAACATGCTGTTGGTAGTGTGGGAACTCGCTTCAAATGGTAGAGCTTGGTTAAACGCACACAGCAACTCGCTTTCTTTTTTAAGGCCTTTTTAGCCCACTTTTATTTAAAGAAAAATGTTCCACAAAGCTTCCCACGCAGGGGTATCCACCATCATATATAAACAAAATTCAGCCTCCTGGCTCTCTCAGATATACACAATCTTCCACTGGCCTTCCTCTTCAGGCTTACATCTGACTCCTACAGACTCTTTCAAAAAAGGCTCTCGCACACAGCTAGCCACTAGCACACAGCTACTCCCAAGCAGCTCCTTGCTGCTTTTGGCTTCCACCTCTCCTTGGTGGAGCCCTCCTGACTCCTGTCTTCAAGGTGGAGCCCTCCTGACTCCTATCTGCCGGGGTGGAGCCCAGAACCCTGGTCCTGACTCTCTGAAAAGGCCTGCACACACCTGTGCAATCAGTCTCCTGGCCATTCCCAAAACCTGGTCCCAGGATTGGAGATTTCATCCCTCCCAGATCTCTTTGAAATCTCCAGGCTCCAGATCCCAAAACAGACCTTACAAACAAAGGAGGAAAGTGAAAAGCCACTTTCCTCCATATCAAACACTTACCGTGGAGCCCCTCAACCTGCCTTGTTGAGAATCCTGGGTGACAGATTGCCACACTGTCACAGTAGTTTAACTCTTCCATCCAAATTGATCAAATATTTTCAGTCTTTCAATGTTTACCTGCGCGCTCCCAGGATGCAAATATGCGTCCTCTCGGTGTCTGGACCTTGATACCGAGCTGTTGCATATTTGCGTGCAATTAGAAATTACATATGTGCTGAGAGCGCACGCCCTGTGTGCTCCCAGCACATGTGTCCGCGACTCTCGGAAAGGTCCCGATCTCCCCTTTCGATCGGGACCTTTTTCAAACATGTGACCGCCATGACGGCTATCCACTTTGTAAGAACATGCTGTTGGTAGTTTAACTCTTCTGTCCGAATTGATCAAATATTTTCAGTCTTTCATTCAATGTTTACCTTAACCCCTCGACGCCAATCGCATGCAAATATGCGTCCTTTCGGTGTCTGGACCTTGATACCGAGCTGCTGCATATTTGCGTGCAATTAGAAATTACATATGTGCTGAGAGCGCACGCCCTGCATGCTCCCAGCACATGTGTCTGCGACTCCTGGAAAGGTCCCGATCTCCCCTTTCAATCGGGACCTTTTTCAAACATGTGACCGCCATGACGGATATCCATTTTGCATAAACATGCTGTTGGTAGATTAATTCTTCCATCCGAATTGGTCAAATATTTTCAGTCTTTCATTCAATGTTTACCTGTGCGCTCCCAGCACATGTGTCTGCGACTCCCGGAAAGGTCCCGATCTCCCCTTTCGGCCAGGACCTTTTCCGATCATGTGACCGCCATGATGGCTATCCATTTCGTAAAAACATGCTGTTGGTAGATTAACTCTTCCATTCGCATTGTTCAAATATTTTCAGTCTTTCATTCTATGTTCACCTTAACCCCTTGACGCTGATCGCACGCAAATATGTGGCCTCTCGGCGTCTGGGCCTTGACGCTGTGCGGCCACATATTTGCGTGCAATTAGAATTAAATATGTGCTGATAGCGCGTGCCCTGCGCGCTCCCAGCACATGTGTCCATGACTCCCGGAAAGGTCCCAATCTCTCCTTTTGGCCAGGACCTTTTCCGATCATGTGACAGCCGTGACGGCGAATTACGGCAGTCAAATGACCCTAAAACCCCACCCCGCCTCCCGGCTTCTGAAGCTCTTAAAGGGGCGGGAAGCACCAGGGCCAAGAGTTTAAAGTAAAATATGATATTTCACCTTTTTACATGCCAACTCTACAAGATGTTTGCT